>NC_051238.1:20976621-21096621 GCF_015220715.1 Pygocentrus nattereri | reverse complement strand
ACACACAACAGATGCTGAACAGAAAAATCAGGCATTTTTAATGGGAGCATGAAATATTAACGTGGTTTGTAGTGTCTCGGCATGGGGTTTGCAGGGCCGAGGAAAACCCAGCTCTGTACGAGAGAGAGACAGATCGAGAGAGGGAGTGTAAAAGTGAGAGAGAGGAGAAGGATATATTGCGCAACATTATAAATAGCAAGCTGTGCTATTGAGGGACGCTTGAAAAGATGGGACTGATGGAAACGGCTTATCCCTCTGTATCTGATCACACTAACAGCAGTGTTGCCGACTCCTTCGTTGTCGTCGGATCGCAAAAAAGCAATAGACTGAAAACCCAAAGGCTATTTTTAGCCTACAACGAATCGTCTGATCGCTACAAAATGTTCCCATCTGTTTGCCTTACAGTCTGCTATCTGTAGGAAATGCTAGGGCCGAAATTTCACTTTGAAAGAGGAGATCAAGAGATAGACTGCTGTGCAAAATTATTGGCACCTCGGCTTAAATAACGAGTAAAGAAGGCAATGTGAAAATCACCTCCGCTGTGAAATAGTGAGAGAAGCTGGGCTAAAATGATTCTAGAAGGGATATGGTAATCAATCATGTTACAGTTTAAATATAGGCCTTCTTAGCTTAGATTTCATAATGCATTATATATATATATATATATATATATATATATATATATATATATATGTATATATATATTTATATATATGTATATATATAAAGATCTACAGTCATTTTCAGAATAATTCACATAAATGACAAAAGAAGGCTTTGAAAATGGCCTTTGTTATGGATTTGCTTGATTTTGCTCTGAAAATATGAGATAATTCTAGCATTTCAGTGAGTTACAAATGATTCTACAATGTACTGTATATGATGATCAATCTTGGTATACTTTAACTACATGAATAAACCAGTGAATATGAGTGGTTAAGTGGTAAATAAGTGGTAGATGAAAAAGAAGCAGAGCAGTCTGGCTGCAGTGATGATGTGTTTCTGAAAGGACTGAAAGGCTATTTTTAGTTTATCAACAGCTATGAAATAAACAATATGTTCAGTTTACAGCCTGCACATCTCTAGGAAACTCTAGAAGTTCCTGGCTCAGTTCTTACTTCAAAAGAAAATATAAAGAAATACAGTCTCAATCAGAATCACTGGTAAAAATGAGCAGAGAAGGCCCTAAATAATGGCATTTATTTGTTCATTAGATTGACTTTGTACTGAAAATATGAGTCAAATCTAGCATTTCAACGAGGTAACATGATTCTTGAAGGTACTGTATAACGGTTAGTCTTAGTACACTTTAAATACATGAACAAAAAAAGTGAATATGTAAATGAAGCTGGCCTACAGTGCACCGGTCGTATAGAGCGAGGGGCGCTGAAAGAGCTTGGCCTCAGCGATCATATGTTTGTGGGGAATAAACAAAAGCGCTGGAAGTGTCCTCCAAACTGTAATCTGGCCCTTCCCATGTTGCCGTGGGGTGACTGCAGCAGTTTATAACCACCACTTTGTGTCTCCCCAGACCCCAGAAGGCGCAGGGCCCAATTGCAGTGAAATTTAATGTGGCCATAAGACATAAATCATCTTTTACGCGTCCAGACGAGCAGGTAGGGATATTAAGAGTATCTCCGCTGCTCTGGCGGTGATATAAATAATTTATGGCGCCCTCACTCGAAGCCGGGTGTTTATTTTGTCCCACGCAGAGTGTGTATTCCTCAGACGGCGTTTTAGAGGAGGCCCTGTCACTCGCTGTAATGAACCCCCCTGTGAGAGCGCAGGCGGCAGCGGTCATCGCTCTCTGACCGCTGCACACACACACACACACACACACACACACACACACACACACACACACACACACACACACAACCTCTGTCTTGCTCTGAAGATGCACAAGCACTGTACACACACACCAGATATAGGTGTGTGCATGTGTACAGTATGTTACAGTATGTGTGTGTTCAGTGTACATACAATGTTCATACATGTATTATCTAATGTCATTTTTTGCTTTTATTGTATACTTCCAATGAAGACTTTCTAATGACAAATAATTCTTGTTATATTTTACTGTATTTACAGTTATTTGTGTTTATTCTATTGTTACATATTGTTTTTACCAGTAAAAACATGCCTGTGACATTAACACATAAAAACATACAACATCCAAAAACTCACGCAATACCTGAGCTCACACGCCTGAATTATTATTTGAGGCTTTACAAGGTGACTCACTGCCACACACACATTTTAGCGTGTTGTTTCTCCTGACTCGGTAATGCTACTTTTTTCAGTTTTAACAAAGATCTTACACAGTACAATGTCCATTTTTTCAGCATTTGGGAAAAAAAGCCAAAAACATATTTAAAAGAACATTTTCCACACCTAAAAAGTTCAGTCTTAGAAATTGGTTGCATTTTCTGCTTCTCATGATCCTCATAATCCTAAACACATTCAGTGATGTTGCGGTCTCACCCTGGAGTGATGACACCATCAGCTTCTTTGTTTCATTTACACTTTTTTATTTTTGTTCTATTTAATTTTTCTCAATAACAGCTTCTTGGCAGCTGTGCATCCTTTCAGACCTGGAGTGTTGAGCTGTCTTCTCACGTTGGAAAGATGGACAGAAACACCTGTGGATTTTTTTCAGATCTGAGGCAAGAGTGGAGCTTAATTTGATCTCAAAGACGAAAGCTTTAAGTATTAGTACTGTTTAGTGCTGGCGACAGATGACCAGGCCTGCATAAATTTAAGAGTCTTATTTTCTCTGCAACTTGAGCACCACTTATTTTTTTGCAAGTGTATTATTTTATATATAGTCCCCATAAAAATATTTCCTGAGAAATGAATAACTTGTACTTTTTTTCAGATGGTCTGGAAATTAAATATATTAATAATGATATGTCGTATACATAGTGTTATATACTAAACAAACATATTACTAGTAGTGTATGGTAATGTGAGGTCATTTTAAGTACAGACAAATAGAATGATAGATAACCATTCTCAAACACTAAATGCACCAATACAAACACCTGCTATCTCTGCTAAGCTCATGGGGCTGTGGTCATGGCTGTTTGACCAGCAGGTGACCAGCTCGCCCCCTCTGCCTGTATCTCTCTCTCCATGCATCCATCACAGAGTGGCCAGGCCTGAGGGCAGCAGGAAAGGATGCAGTGACAAAGAGCAGCGGAGGCCTGTTAGTGGTGTCCAGCTGTGAAAGGCTGCAAACGGCTTGGCTTATCAGTCCATGCTGATAAGGTTAATATAGATACAGATAATTTGCCTGCATTGCCTGGTGGACCAATTAGGAATGCTAAAAGGAATATATTTGTTTGTAGGCCTGTGCCGGTAACAGAGTCCTCTTACTCAGGTAACTGTGAAGAAAAAACACACAGTAAATGGTTAAACTAGGTTGGAAGTGTCCAACAGTCCTCAAAGTGGATGTGGGAAAACAGTACAGTGATACCGTGTGATTTGAGTTTTAATCTTTGTCAAATAAATAGACACAAAGTGCAGTTCAGTAAAATATTTTGCGGTTTGTCATCTTTAATTTGGCCACAAAGCTGTAATTAATCTACTAAGAAAGAAGAGAAATGTGCATGCCACACGAACTAGTGCCTGAAAGTTTGTTTAGCTCGGCTCTTTGCCTTCTTCTCTGAAGCAGTTTCACCCGAGATCGTTTGAAACGACTTATTGTGCCTGATAAATGAGAGCTGAGACAATATACTCCTGTTTACCCCAATACCAAAGTACAAAAGTACAAAAAAATAAAATTTTTAAACTAGCTCTGGGATCCTGCATGGCACAGCCTTCTACACTGCAAAAAAATAATATTTAGCTAAATGAAACATTAAATCTAGTGGATATATACAATCATCACATCACCAAAGTTATTTCATTAAGGCAAATTATCTTCATTTACAATCATTTAGATTGTGTTAAGAAGTATTGCTTGAAATAAACAAAATTATCTGCTAATATTCTGAGACGATTTGCTAGAGTAACAGAAAGAGGGACAGTCTTTGTACTAGGCAAAGGTAGGCAGCTGTCTAGGACCCTGATGAGCCAAGAGCCCCATAAAAATGCTAATTAGATATACTGTATGTGTTGAAGTTGAAAAACCTGCTTTGAAATATATACATTTGCTATCGTAGTGTAACATCACCTCCATTACAAGATGTAGAAAGAACAGATTTTTCTTTTAAATGTAGTAATGAGTAAAAGCGGAAAGTATTAAGTGACTGAAATACTCAAGAAAGGAACGAAGCAACAAAATACTTTGTTACTTCCCACCTCTGATGAGAGGTACAATAAATGTAATATTAAAGCAGAATATAAATGAGGTTTTACTGTAATTAGGGGCTGTTAGCATGGTAACTCAAAAACCATCACCAAGCCCAGGCCTATTTGTTTGCATTCTCTATTTTGCAAGCATATTACAGCATGGACTGTGTTCTCCGTATGATTTCACTGTGTATAGACAGCGATGAACCTGCAGACGGAGTCAGGTGTGACAGGTCGAGAACCCAGAGGGACTGCAGTCGTCGTGCACTAACATTACCAGCAAAGTACTGTATGCTCAACACTGAACGCTCACTTTACCTGCGTATGTTAAGAGTGTTCTTAAATACTTTATGATGTCTAAGCTGTTGAGAAAGTGTAGCCAGAGGCATCCCAGAGTTCAATGTGTTATCAGTTGCCTTCTGGGAACACTTAAAAGAGCCGCGGGTGCCACTGCTAGGCAATGTTGGGAAGAAGTGTTGAGAGAGAGAGTGAGAGAGTGAGAGAGGGAGGGAGCCAAGACTCTCTTGCTCTCTCTCTTTTCCCCCTTCTCTCTGTGTCTCTCATTCCTCCTCCCCACTTCCATCCATCCCCTGTAGAACAAACCCACAGGAGTCTTAAGTGTTTCATTCATTGAGCCTGGTACATCCGCGGCGTGAGTGAATGGATATTCTTGGATTTGTATTGTACTTTTATGATCCATTGTGCAGTACTGCCACAGTAAAATGGCTCTTGAGAGAGAGTAGGAGGTAAAGAGAGACGGGAAGAGAGGGAGAGAAGGCTGTATTGCTGACTGCAGGCTAAAGCACACAAAGCTCTCCCATCATCACCTGAGCAATCCGCCACATCTATATTTTACCGAGGATGGCCAAACACAGCAGCGCAGAGCAGTACAACACTGAATTATACACATACCTGCATGGGCCACTATGACCATGTACCATGTTGACACCGGCTTCTGCTGCGCTGTACAAACGTTGATTTCGGACATCTGTTTAAAATAATACTTCCAAATAAGTTCCGGTATGTAAAATGCACATTCGCATCTTTTATGACTATTATGAACATCTTAAAATGTTCATAATAGTCCTAATAGTTAATAAAAAACACCTGCAAAGACTTCAACACGTTTACATATATTTGTAAATGTAATGTTATATACTAGTAAATGAAAGTGCCATTACGGCCTGGCATTTAAAATGTGATTAGTGATCTTACTCAGAATTCTGGAGCACAGCATGGCATCCATTGGTCTTATCAGTCTGACAGAATTCAAGATTTTGTAGCATTTTCATGTCTCCACCCATCTCACTACAAATATGCCATACAACCATTGGGAATCCCCTACACTAACATATGTAGCAAAAGTTAAAGAGTTCATTTTGGCTGGAGAGTCCACTTTTTTTAAAATTTAGAACCATTTGTCACTGTGAAATTGGACCTCTACATTTAACCCATCCGTGCAGCAAAACACCCACATACATGCACACTAGTGAGCAGTGAGCACCCCTATCCACAGCGCCTGGGGAGCAGTTGGGGTTTAGGTGCCTTGCTCAAGGGCACTTCAGTTATGGACTGTCAGCCGAGGGGATTGAACCGGCAACCTTCCAGTCACAGGGTTGGCTCCCTAACCTCCAGCCCACGACTGCCCCCATTTAATTATGAGTACTTGATAAAATGGTCAAAAATAAAATAGGTAAATTAAGTGTGTCCAGAGTCGTGGTCTTGAGGGTTCAAGTGGTGGGACTTCCAACTGTGAAGTGAACTTTGCATTGATGAAAGCTATTTTCACACCAAGTGTTCTTCTGTAGTTTACAGGCCTGTAAACTTTAAACATTACATCTGTCCGAGACCCCTGAAGCCTCCCTTCTTCAATTCAGTGGGGTATGTCTGATAAACTGGCATGTCACAGTTAAGTGGGATATCCCCTGACGATAAAATAATGATAACGTTATGCTGTCCATTAGAGAAAAACATAAATCCAGAGAAAAGTTGTTGTTTGGCCTCCTTTATCCATTAAGTAGAAATCTTCTGTCTTTGGTATTTTTGACTGAGTAGAGATGCAGCGCTGGCCATCCTTAGGGTGGTGCTGCTGCAAATTGATTCACCCAGTCCTTCATAGCCTAACAACTATAACTACACCTGGGATACATCTAAACACTACACGCAAGAGATGTGTAGATCTCAGTTAATGTGAGGAAGAGCACATTACCAAACTAGAAAAAAAATTTTAAATAAAGAAAATTTAAAGCAAAAATTTTGTTGCCATTAAAGAGCATCAGCTGCACTATAGCGAGTGAGTTAGCAGCCAGCCGACATGGGCCCCACCCAAATACCAGGGGATATTCTGCATGGTGTAATATATTACAGGTCAAATTCTTTCAATCACATCACAGTCGCTGACAAAATTTACATGAACTGTGTTGACAGAGAGTATGTCTCAATGAGAACCATATTAATTATACTCGTTAAATTATAAATATATACTGTATTGATTGTATTCGTGCCTGTATGTCTTTTGTGTCAGTGATATCCGCCACATCTGTCTGCACAACATGTTATTGTCCGACTAACAGACCAGACTCCATTCTCAAGCTTTATAAGTGATACATTTTATCCATTAAGATTTGACTTCAAAGCAGCTGTTTTTGGACCATGTCTAGCGGCGACTTTCTCAGTTTTCAAACAGTATCAGTTGCTCACTGATTCAATTAAGCATAACTGGCTTATGTCAGGCACATTAACATGCATTTAAGCTATAGTTACTGTCAATGTCTATTGATTTCTAAATGAATGACTGAAAATGACTACTGGGTTTTGATTGTACAGTTGGCACAAATGAATACGTGTTTTAGAGAGCAACTGAAATAATGTGTAATTACATCACATAGTCTGAGAAGTAATAAATAATCACATTACTGTTTAAGAGAACCAGTTTCTAATTTGTAATAATTTATTTAGCTCCACTTTACAGGACTACCCTTATAAACAGTGAAAATCTAAACTAAAACAGTAAAAGAGGTTTTTAGTGGTTATTGTGTCATAGACACATCAAAAATCACTATAAAGTAGTTATAACACAAATAAAAAGGAAAACAGTGACCTGTTGCTTGCCGCATAGTGAGGCCACATCCACCTATGCTGCTAAACTTCCGATCTTGCTGGTTAATCATCTTAATTTGTCTTCACCATCAGTGGCACCATTACCTCCACATTGGTACTCGGTAATGTGTGGGTTGTGAATTGCTCAATATTCATAATTTCTTCTCAAATGCACAGAGAGAGAGGCAAAATGACAAGGAACAACAAAAGGAATGGCTTTTATAAGTAAGACTCAACCAGACATTTTAACGTCCATGTGGCAGTACCAAGCCACCAATAGACTAAACTGGACTCTCTCGTCCAAAGCTGGACACTGCAACCCTACTTAGATATATGCAGGTGTCATACTGACACAGAAGTACTTTTAGATGCAGAAACTTCTGCATAGTTGCTAAACCTGCTAGACCAGGGGTGCCCAATCCCGGTCCTGGAAATCTACCACCCTGTAGAGTTTAGCCTTTATCCTAATATAGCACTCCTGGTCCAGGTAATGAAGACCTAGGCACCTGAATATTAGTGTCAGATGTGTTGGCTCTGAACTGTCCATGGTGGTAGATCTCTAGGAGCAGGATTGAGCACCCCTGTGCTACACCAACTAAACTAACTAGCTATCACTAACAAACAAGGCTACAGTCCATTTAATCCAGGGCAGAGCTACAGCCTGCAGGAGATTACAAGCTGGAAGTGTCCTACTTTATCACGGGTAGCCTGATTAGTTTACTTTCAAACATCCTCGACAGTCTTGATATTAGTATTAGAAAAGCTACAGTAAAGGAACACGAAAGATGCCGACTGTATTTGGAGAGCAAAGTTTGAATGTGTTGAGAGCAAATTATTGGGGGTTAGGGGGTTGGGGGGGGGGTTGGGGGGAAGGGGGTGGCTTGCAGTTCATCTTCCACACCCCTCCTTTAAAAATAATCGGATTATTGGTTAAAATCTGTGCCTTTTTCAGATTTCTTGCAATCTGACCACGGCTTTAATCTGCTGCAAAATATCATAAGATGCTGCTTTCATGACCATTGAACAATAATTGAACAATAATAGTAGTTACTGTGCATGTAAACATGCTCAATTTCCCAAATATGCTGATATATTTCAAAATGACTAATAACGTCATCTACACCAGTTATATTTAAGATATAATAAATACTGTATCTGCACCAGCATGTAGATCTTAGTCTACCTGTTAAGCAGGTATGTGAATAAAATAGCTGTTTATCTAGTTGTTTTGCGTCCACAGTAAGCAGCAGTTAATTGATCAGCGGTTCTTGGAGAGCAGCCCTACAAGAGCCTGGCCATACGGTACATTTCAAGCACGATTGCCCTCAAACCCTCCTCAAAGCCTTTTGACACTCCGACACCAAGAGCATCGTCTCACATGGCAGTTCCTCTTCAGTCCAGCTGACCAATCAGGCGCCCCTCCTCCCCCCACGGCCTCCTGGGAGTCGGTGGCGGAGCGCTGTGTAGCGGCGGTGACAGAGGAACAGGGTTGTCAGGACTTGGTCTCACTTGCAGGCATTTTGTTGTTCTTCATGCCGATACCTGAGGGACCATTAAGCTGAAAATAATTGGCTCCAGATCTCCTCTGGCCATCGATCCTTTGTGTCAGTGAACTCTCTTGACACACACACACACACACACACACACACACACACACACACACACACACACACACACACACACACAGCTTACCCACACGCACAAGCATGCTCATGCCCGTACACACACTGAAGCACTCAGATAAACCCACAAAAAGCACACTGTCATGTAGAGATGCACTGATCATGAATTTTAACAGGAAAATTCCAATTTATCTACAGACAAACATCACACTATTTTGGTCCCGTCAATCCTTTTTCATAATTAATTTATCATAATTCTCAAAAATGTCACATCTCAACAGAAATGTATATTCACTTACATGTGTTATTAACATGTTTAGTCCATTAACATCCACTTATATGTAACTGTATTTTCTAAAAGCAACTTTACTGAAGGCTTAGCTCTGCCCACAATACCACAAGCACACCACATCATGTTACACTGCAAATAGATGTAAATAGATACAAATTAGAACATCCAAAAATGTCTCTCTTTTGTGCTTAATGGCATCATTTACACAAATAGTACATGTTTCTTTGCATTCATCATAAAAAATCTCAGCTTCTAAAATATCTGCATGCATTATATTTTACAAGCGTATTCCCAACCATATTCTGCAGCATATTACAAAAGGATTTCCTAATATATTATTCATTTCAGCAATATTTTCATATTGTTATACTGAAGATGCTGCTCCATGGTGTGTATTTGTGTGGACAGATTAGAAGGGCGTGCTGAAATACGACTGGCAGTGGAATTGTTTGTGTGCTCAGCAATTTGGGTGAATTGGGAGGTGACAACATGTTAATAATTTGGCTTTAAATTGAATCATGCAATTTTTTTTTTTTGCGAAACATAATGTGGATACGTGTGTGAGGCCTTAGTGCTTTCCTGATTAAATAATTAAACATATAAGCATTTTAATTCTTTACTTTAAGGTAATTACATTTTAATTCAGTTAATAATCACCCATAGGGTAGATATTTGTTTTTGAAAATATGCATTTTTGGCATGTTTAAGAGGAGAACATCATGTTTGTATTTCTTAATTTTTTTTTTTTTTACAAAATGTCCAATGCAAAGAATATTTGTAAGAATGTCTGTAATCACTGGCACAATTTTTGTGCAATATCTGTCGATTTTTTGAAAAAGAGCTTTTTACATGTAGTGTCAAGCCTTAAATACCTAAAGCTCAGCCTGTGCTTTCTACCAGCTCTATTTGCTCTTTAATGGGCTGAAATGGGCTTGTTAAACAACAAATCTGATGCATATGTAAGTAACATGAATCCAGTGAAGTGCTACACTGAAAGTAAGAGGAAACTGCATTCTTCAAACTGTAGACCTTAGAAGTCGTGAAGTTGTGGAGTTAAAAAACTCCAGGTCTAAGCAGATTTTCTCTATGAGAAAAACGAATAGCGTTTTCAAAACATCCTGTGCTAAACAAGAATCTTCACCACACATGATGAGCTGTACCCTGCATACATTCTCCCCTCCATGTCTCACTGGATCTTCTGAATGATGAGGTTGATTATGAGGAAGCTGACAATCCTTGCATTCTCAATGTTGCATGAAAGTCCCATATAATCTTCAACACTGTTATATATCAACACCAGCTACTCACACTGCAGCCTAGAACTGCCAGAGCGACTTTGACCATTACTAGAACATTTGACAATGCTGGCTGGTTTAAGGTGGGGATCTTGGAGAGGCTGACAATCTTAAGATGCCAAATCAGTTCACAGCAGTGATAGAGTGCATGTAGCAATAACCACATTTTGGCTCCGTCTATGTTTGGATGTTTGGAGGGGAAACTGTTTAGTGCAAAACTTGGCCAATTCTGACTGTTCATCTCATATGGGTCTTATGTAAAGTACATGCACTTAGTGTCAAATAAACACACACACACACACGCACGCACACACACACACACACCCTCATTTAAATGCACAAACAGCACTCACAGTAAAATATACACATGCATATGCATACACATATACACACACTATCTAACTCACTTTATCCAAGGCCTAATGTAATGTACAAATATATAGAGATTGCATATCAGTATCGAGGGGTATCACTATCAGGCCGATATCAGCAGAAAATGCCAGATTGCATATTGGAGGGAAAAACAAAGAATGAATCGGATCCAGTCCTGTAACAGATCTATCCTGAAATAGCTCTCACTCATAGTGTTGCTGACTGTGTATTTCTTCCAATGGCTTAGAAGAGGGTTTGGTTGATGAATTTTAGATGCTCATCTTGAGTGAGTGAGTGAGTGAGTGAGTGAGTGAAGGGCTTTAATTAAAACCTTGAATTGTTTTAAAGCTTATAGGTTTCTTAAAAAAATAGAGCAGGTAGGTATCATACAGTGCAGAAGTGAACCATCATGGTTCTAGGCCTTCAGATTTATCTGATTTATCTGTAATTTTAATTCATTTTTATTTAATATAATCATAATATTTGTTGCAAAGATACTCTATGAGTATTGCAGTAATGCTACTATTTATCGTTAAGTTTTGACTGGAAACAAAAGGATTAAAATCTTGGAAAATGATCCATTCGCATCTTTTCCCCTGTGGTACCTAGTTAGATAAAGCCAAGCTAGCTCTCCCGTTGGTTAGGACTTCAAGAGTGGAACTGCCTTGAGAGTTTAAGGATCAACCTAATTAGGAAGTGGAATCAACCAATATTGTGAGAAAAAATGAGTAGGTCTTCTGGAAATACCAGATACGTCATGTATCTGACTGTGAATGAGAGGTAGTACAACCAGGTTTCAGTCAACTCTGAAATGGAAAACGGCAATGGCAGCTTTACTCCAGGGCTCTTCATTGAAAAAAGCTCACTGTAAAACTGACGCATACAAAGTCCATTGAATAACACGTATGAAACTTTACAGGCTTCAAATGTTTGTGTTTAAAGCTGCACTAGGTGAGTTTTGTGGATTTGGAGACCTCTCTGGTGAAGATGTGTAAATGCCCCAGGCCTGGGCAATAGGGCAATGTAATGGGATATCACTGATGATGATGAATAACCCAATGGCGATGTGTAAAAATGATAATCGCCGTTTTAATAAAAGAACTGCGAGAGCATTAGAAAGAACTGATTCACCATTAAACAGATGGGAAGCTGGGGTTCACACTTAAGAAGTGTGCAGGCTCACGCACCAGTAGTCAGGGGGTGCGGGGGGCTGCCTTAATGTACTCGACGTGAATGGAATCGAAAATGAACGCCGATGTGTAACGAAAATGACGCTTAACAACAGAAAACGGCTTATTTTCAATGTGGAAAGCGCCTGAACGTGGCTTTGGAAACCATTTGCAGTCTGAAGTTCGCCACAAATCTGTGGCAGAAGAAGCTCACAAATGCACGTGTTTGCAGTAATACTTGCAATGACGGGTGAAATAGTGCTCGAAAGGTGTCGAGCTACTCAGCATCATATCATTTAATATGTAAGCTGTATAAGAGATTTTTCACTGAAACAGTCAACATTAAAAAAGCTTATTAACTCAAACTAGAATAGGAAGTATGGCAAAGCTGCTGCGTATAATTTTTCCAGCAGGTATTGGTGGGTAACCACGATTCTTTAACCAAAAAACACTGTGCTAGTTATTTTTAGATACCGGCCAGGCCTAAATTGCACAAAATGTGCAGAAGAACATTTTGTAATGGTGGTTGTGCTTCAGAATCCTTCCCTGGGTGGATGAATGATTGCAAGCGTGTTGACAAAGTAAAGAGAACTCTACTTTCTACTACTGTCATCATATCTTCATCAGCATCATGTCGATCTTACATTTAAAACTTAATGTTTGTTTCCCCCCTGCGATGGACTGGCGACCTGTCCAGGGTGTATCCTCCCCTCCGCCCGAAGACTGCTGGGATAGGCTCCAGCACCCCCCGCGACCCTGACGGAGAAGCGGCTTAGATGATGGATGGATGGATGAATGGATGGATGGATGGTTGTTTTCCTTGTTTTTGACTGAGTTTTGATATCTGTGGTCTGAACTGAAGGTCTAGAATTCACAGTTCTCAATTGATACAATATTCAAGCCTTCAATATTGGTATAGAAAAAGGGCTAATGTGCCTCTTCAAAAACACACATTCTCATATGCAGTAGTTTTTCTGCAAAATGATGGCCTAATTCTCATAAACCAAACATTGTACCACACATACAATCACATACATACAAAATGCTACATCTCCAGAATGATAGCCAAGGCCTCCTCACCATACATCATCATCTCTAATGAACAGCCTCGTTCATTCTGAGTGTCCAAATTAGTTTTCTTTGAAATATCTATCATCACATTACACATTCCCAGAAGTGCTTTGTCTTATCAGTACTATAAATGATTTATCACTGATGACCAACAGAGGTCGCTCTTTCCCTGTCCCAGCCAGGGCCATATGCAGATATCCACACTATCCCAACCTGAGAGAAGGTGTTATTAATAACAAAGCTGGCCTTGCCTAAAGTGCATTTATCTTTTGCTGTCTCTCTCCATCCTCATAAAGCCAGTGCCGCTTTTGATTAAATTTCTCTCCGTTTGTCATCATCGCTTTCCTTCCCGACACTGAAACACAGACACACTCCCCAACAAAAGAGGACCTCCATCATCTACACTCTATTAATATTAACACAGACATTTCCAGAGTGAGTCTGATGACAATATTTCTCAAAAGCCTCCTGCCCTTTATGAATAGATACCATCCATGCACTGCATTCATCAACATGCAAAAGAAGAGGCTTGTTATCTGGGCGCATGTGTGGACGTGTCATGGTAATTAGGGGTCTCTCCTTCTCCTCTGATTTAAAAAATGATATTAATAACCTCTTTTCCCCCTCCGCATGTACACGGAGCCGGCGCCATTAGAAAACAGGTCAGCGATAATTGAATGTGTTTGTTATACTTTCTTGCATTATGTACAATTAGACGGATTCTCTGATATTGGCCATGACAGAGCCTTCCAGGAGCAACGAGTTGTCAGATTAATTGGAGTTAATCGCGTGTCACTGTACACATGGGCGGCGGAGAGAGGCCATCATAGTTAACCACTAGCAGGGAGAAGGCTAAAATAGAGAAGAAAGAGCAGTGTCTGGAAGTGAATAATGTTGAAAAGGGATGCAGTGATACAGAATTTTTGGGCCGATAACAGTAAATGATCATTTACATCTGAGGCCGATTCTAAAAAGCACGTTTTAGTTTTCATATACAGTCTTGTAGAAAAGATTGTATACCTATGTTCAAATAAGATGTTTGTTGATTATTTAGGATACTTGGAAATACTTTCATACATCCTCTATAGGAAATGTGAATATGGCAATTTGTGTGCACAAATTAGAGCTTAGTTTAAGATAATGATGTATAAAATATGAAATGTGCTATAGGCCACATTTTAGGTATTTTTCCATGCAATTTGCTAAATTTAACAAATACACAGTAAATCTGCATTGAAAAGTGGCGGTGTGCTCTCTGTAGAGGATGCGTTCACTTACATGAACTCAAAAAATGACGAGGGGCGCCACTTTTGCATATGACTGCATCGAGTGTGGCGAGCATATGATAGATAAAAACTCTGAAGATGAATCTATTTAACCTACACACGGCACAGCTGAAGCAGAAATAAATACCATTGTTGTTTAACAGTACATTATTTACATTGCATTATGTAGCAGATGCTTTAATCCACAGACACTCACGATGGAAGGTGGATGTGGCGTTTGGAGTCTTGCCCACCGTCACATTGTTTCAGCAGTGCTGTTCCTGTCTGGGTGGGGAATTAAACCTCTGTGTGGAACCTTTCGCATCTGGGATGTTGGTATTATCCACTAGACTGTGTATTTGAGTGAAATGAAAGGGCCCAACATTAGTGACCAAGGCTGCTGGATCCAAAGGGCTGAGAGAACATTTGACCCACCACTTTTCAAAGTACTGGGGTGATTCCTCACCATTTCTGATTGCGTTTAGCTTCCTCATGTCAGCTGAGGGCTTGGACATTTCCCAAACAGTGAAACCTGCACTAGAGGACCGTCGTAGCTCACTAACCTCTTCTTCTTCTTCATCTTTCGGCTGCTCCCTTTAGGGGTCGCCATAGCGGATCATCTGCCTCCATCTTGCCCTATCCACTGCCTCCTCTACCTTCACACCAACCATCTCCATGTCCACCTTCACTACATCCATCCCTTCTCTGAGGTCTACCTCTTCTCCTTCTACCCGGCAGCTCCATCTCCAACATTCTTTGACCAATATCCAAAGTCCGTTCAAGCAGTTATTGAACCAGTTATTTCCACTCATACAAGACTGGACTCCTAAATGAGGAGAGACTAATAAACCGGAAAGTAAAAAACACATTAAATACATGTTTTAAAAACATTTGAAATCACTGGTAAAATCTGATAAATACAGCATAAGTTGTTTGTTGTGTTTGGCTCAAATAATTCACAAAAAAAAAAACATTTTTAGGTTGTTTTGGACACTGCATATGTGCTTATCTTGAGCTTGCCCCATTTGCGGCTTTACTATTTTTATAAGGGCTTTTATAAGAGACTTTCACCACTAACAGATGCCATGTTGAGTGTGACATATTTTCCCGTACATATCTCAGTGAGCCATTCTTCTTTATAATATATATATCATCACTTTTATTGTCAGAAGAAAACCTCTTATCTCCAAAATAGTAACTTTACAGGAGAAGAAAAAAAAAACTTTTAATTTAAGTCAATGGAACCCCAATTTTTTCCAGGTAATTTTGGGCTGTTTCTTTTGGTCCATTCATCATGAAATTTACACACAAAATGTAAAGAACATTAAGCATTTTCACATTCGGTCAAAAACCGGAAAACGACAAAAATGGAGGTTTTCATCCGACAACAGCGACATATGTCTCTGCTATTTCTAACTGATAGAATTTGATGTGAGCTAGAAAAGTTAAAGCCGAATTAGTTCTAGGTAATCAGTCAGTGGTCCAGTCATCATTTGTCAGACAGACCACTTCTGTCACACCAGCACATTTTAAGCAAGAGTTTTTTCAATTTTATTTATAAACCAATTAATTTTGCTCCACCACCTCTGGAGACGTGGCACCACCCCGGCTAGTGATTACACTTTTGTCAGTCTTTTGGTGAGATGAAACCAGACCGTTATACTATCAGCTGTAATTAAAATATCAGAATTATAATAATTCAACTGTCCCATTTATGTGTGAGTAATATCAGCCACCATCCATTGTTCATTATGATTTGAAAATATTGTGTCAAACCTTCCAGAATGACAGATGTTAAAGGGGAATCCCACCTTGTTTTTTAAACTGGTGCATAATTAAATCTTTGAAAACAAAGACATTCAGAGTGGTTTGATGAGAAATGCTCCATTCCAGAGGAACTGACTCAGAACTGTTCACAGTGGTGGTGATAGGAACCAGACGTCTGCAGAGATTAATGCCTCAGAAAGATCCCTCACAGAAATGTTTTGCATGAAGTGGTTATGAATATGCTGGTTGATTCCTGAGACATTGTTTTACCATAGTTTGGCCATGAGGTTTTGGCCCTAAATATATTTTTAAAAATTGCATGGTGGAGGGGAAGATGTGATGCATTGTAAGGCAAAAAAGCCCCAAAGACATTTCAAACAATGACTTATTAAACTTCAGAAGACATGTGGGTTCACTGGTAGTTTTAGACAGAAAAATGGCTATACTTGTGTTGTAGACATTGCCATTCCTGGCTGCCATCACCACCTCTGAATCAGAATCAGAATCAGAATCCAGCTTTATTGGCCAGGTGTGCTGTGCATACAAGGGATTTGGGTTTGGTTACAGGAGCTCAGTATCTGGTTACACAGAGCACAGTGTCAGACAGACATTCACATGTAGGGAATAAGATAAAATATAAAATATAACAAAATAAAATAAAACCTGCATTCCTACCATCACTCACTCACTCAGCCACACACACACACACACACACACACACACACACACACACACACACACAGTCATACCTGTAAATCTTACAATGTGCAAAGTATGAGTCTAACATTAAAGTGCTGAGCGCAGCAGCAGTTAAAGGGAGTATAGTGGCTTAGAAAGGGATGTAATGTCTCTGTAAAGACATTAGAGTCTCTCTACAACAAACTATGTCATATCAAATCCCACTGAATGACTCTGTAAACATCTAAATGATTTAATTCTGCAGACATTTGGACAAAAGTTTGGGATTCCACTTCAACATTCAACAATATCCGCATTGATTTAACATGTTTACTGCACATAGCTCATGTGCACATCATGTCTTCACTGTGTTCATGCTGTTTGGAAGCGCTTTTTTATGTTAATTACAACGTTTCAGGGCAGTGATATCTGCTCCTAATTGTGGTCGGAGACTGGGTTGTAAACGGCTGCCCTGGCTGCACTGCACTCTTTTTAATGGGGAGATGCTGTATAATAGCTTTGACCTCTGACCTTCTGTGGTGACTACAGCTCATTACGATGATCTGTGAGTGTCACTGTAGTGTCTTTGTGTGTGTGTGTGTGTGTGTGTGTGTGTGTGAGGGGGATGCAGAAGCTGTGGGGGGTTGGCCTGAGATAGTTGCTGACACTTTACCTCACATCCACACATACAACACACACGCTTGCACCATCGGTAGCTTCGTATGTGAATCCCCTGGCAGAGCAAGTAAGCAATTCAAAGCATGGAGTTTTCTACCGTCTCTTTTCCTCTTCAGTGCCTCCGCCTGTTCACATTTATTCTCTACTGCCTTACGTTCTTCTCTTTCTCTCTCTCTGATCCCTCTCTGACATCTCTTGGTCTGCTTCCCACTACAGCGTCGAGACAATCCTCGCTCTCTGTCCCTCAATTTGAATGCCCCCACTCTATGCAGGGCCGAGCCCCTCACTCCATTCCTTTTCTTCTCTCCTCTCACTGCCCCCTCCTCTCTGGCTGCACCTTTCCCCTCCTTTCTCTCCGTGCCTCTTTCCGGGCTCTTGCAGGCGACCCTTGCCCCATGCTCTCCCCTTTCTCTTAATGCTCTTCTTCCTTCACCTCCTCCTCCTCCTCCTCCCTCTACCGCTCTCCATTTCACATTGGCCAACAATGAACCTCAGATTAAACGTTTTCCAACCACATTTCATTCATTTCCTTCCAAAGCCAGTTATCAGAGCTGTAAGCAGGTTTGAGGACCCTAAAATACATCCTACCTGGGACCATTTCTATTCATCTATTAATCATAACATTGTGTTGGAATGTAAAGAGCAGCTGGTGATTTCAAGTTATGTCAAAAATGGAGATTTTGTCCTGACAGCACCTAAATGACCCCTGAAAGGTAATGAATTTTGCTCTGTACTGTGCCAGTCCAGGCTGAAATGCTCTATATAGCATCAGTGTGAATGGGCGGAGCAAAACCACTGTACGCTGAATCATTTTCATAGCTTAGTTTTCTGAGATCCAGTCCAAACTGCTACAAGACTAATGTTGCTAACAAACAGTAGAACACAATAGTCACCTAAAAAAACTACATCACATTTGTAAAAATACATCCCCAAAATGTCTCTCAACCCCCTTCAACACATCCATGTCTTCATTAGGGTAACACATATTTAATTTAAGAGACCCTTATTAGTCCCACAACGGGGAAATTTCACCTCCGCATTTAACACCACATACACTCTAGTGAGCACACACACACTAGGGGGCAGTGAGCACACTTGCCCGGAGCGGTGGGCAGCCCAATCCGCAGCGCCCGGGGAGCAGTTGGGGGTTAGGTGTCTTGCTCAAGGACACCTCAGTCATGTGCTGTCGGCTCTGGGGATCGACCCGACGACCTTCCGGTCACAAGGCTGGATCCCCAACCTCCAGCCCACGACTGCCCCCTTGCTGATGTGATTTAGAGCACAGTACTTCACTAATATGAGCAGCCTTTTTAAAAAACGCCAGGGCTGGTATTCACAAAGCAGGAACGACGTGGGGTCAGTTTCCTCTCTATTTGTGATGGACATTGTCCAAAATGCTGATTCTAGACTCTGTTGCTTGCAGCCGACTGCAAACCTCACTGTGCTTGAAACCACATCTGCAAGCCTGCCTGACATTAACAAAGACCTGGATGTGGATTAAGCAGGTTGAAAGAAGTTTTAGCGATGTATTTTGACTGATACAATTTGGGGTGGCTATTATTCTAACCTTTGTTAACAATGTTAGCTACCGTTTTACACTGAAGATTTCAAATTTGGACTCTAAACCATTCCTTTAAAAGGCCAAAGAATCTTTTTCCTCCATTATATGGGGCCTTTAAACACATTTTTGAAAATAAATGATAAAAAAATACCCTGGGCCCCGGAGCACTGGTTATATTGCTTAGAGCTAGAAACGGCTGGAGGCTCCCACAACCAGCATCACCATCACCAATCTGAGGGTGAATTCTCACACATCCTTCCTCCTCATGTACATACGCATGCTGCCATCACTTAGATTAAAAGTTGTGAGGCAAAACTGTTGGTTGAATCAGCAGCTCCCTCAGCTCATAAAGATTTATCGAAGGCGAGCGAGGTATCATGGGGCTGCAAGGTATCGACGAGGGTTTGTTAGTGTGAAGACTGACATTTCAGAACTTCAACATTTATTCAAGCCCAAATTGATTTCGCTTGGAAACTCCCCCCAGGACAAAATCATCAGCGTGTATTATGAATATGCATAGGCTAAAGTGAGTTTACACATTTTACTCTCATTTCCTCTCCCACAAACTCTGCACTCCTAGGTCTAGGGCCTGCTTGTAGGTAAAAATCACCTCATAATGACACATTCTGAATCCACTTTGAGGTTCATCAGGGTTTCGTTATCTCTATGGGATTTAGGAAGGAAGACCTAGCAGATATGACTCGCACGAACATATTTAGATTTACGCTTCGGTAACACGCTTTTTTTTTCAGTGCTCTCAATTATTTAGCAGTGTTTGGGGGTCGTTAGCAAAATAAAGACCGACAGCTTGAAGTGATATCACGCCTGCTTGATGTACGGAAGACTCTCTGTGAACAAAATGCTAACACGCTAAAATTAGCGCATTGTGGTAAACGAGGCTGTGGTTGCAGGCGGAAGGAAAACAATGTGGCAAACTGCGAGCTAGTGAGGCTAGCAGCACTCAGGAACAAACGCAAAAGAAAAAAGTTAAACGCTGAATGCTCACTACAGCCCGAAAAACCTCCACCAGCAAACGAGCGAGATCCGGTCTGCTCTAAAATTCACAAACGAGGCTTAAAAATATCAAAAAGGACGGCCTTTAAACTCGGGCCTTTTAGTCATTGCCTCCGTTTGCGCAAAAGCTCTGGCGGTTCGGCGCTCACTCGCTCTTCCCCCCTGAGCCGCAGAGACCCTGTCTCTGGAGAAAGTTCCTGCGCCCGGAAAAACGTAGAATTTGAGTGGCGAAGCAGGTTATCTGGAACTATAAGCCAATGCTTTGATCATCACGGGAGCAACTTCTTTATTGCACACCTGACAGATGGAGAGACCCCTCGATGGAGAGAGCATTGGGGTTTGAACAAGAGAGGAGAATGCAGAGTGCAGTTCGCAGTGCAGAGGCCTGAGTGAACAGAACAGATTGAAATAGAATGGTAACAAAAGGAGAAGACAACAGAATAGCATCAGAACAGAACAGAGTAGAATAAAACAGAACATAAAAGCCTGAGTAGAACAGAATAGAACAGTTGGTCTAAGGCTGGCGTTACATGGTGAAACCCTCATGCATCTTGGGCTGGCTTTACATTGTGAAATTTGCATGCAATTCCATGTAATAAGTAAGCTGCCTTTCTGCACATCATTTCTGAGCAACCTGAAAATCGTGCAATTTAAAAACAAACTTGCATGCAACACGTTCATGTTAGCCAAATTAACTGCTTGTATTTTTTGATATACCTTATTGATCCACAAGGTGTTATTTAAATATTGCTGTTGTCAGAAGAAAACCTCGTATCTCCAAAATGATAACTTTTCAGGAGAAGGAAAAATCCTGCTTCACCTTTAATGTAAGTCAGTGGAACCAAAGTTTTTCCCAAGTCATTTTGGACCATTTCTTTTGGTCCATCCTTCATGAAATTTACACATAATGTAAAGGAATAAAAAAAAGAGTCAAAAATGAAAAAAAAAAAAATGTTCCCCAACATCTGTCTGTCTGTCTGCCTAAGATTTTTCCCTTTTATCTGTTTATGTTAAGACTTTAAAAATGTATGTTTAAGCTCTGTGTATGGTTGTAGCCAACATGTGTTATCCTCATTTTGACTTAACCCACAAAGTTGAGACACTTGCAACTTTTGTGGCAGAATTTCAAAAGAGTTGCAGGATGATTAACATTGTGCAACTTTAGTGCAATTAAGATTCATGAAGGTTTTCACCATCCTAACACACCGTCTTCCTTTATTTACTTGTTCATTGCAATCAGTAGCTTGCTGAATCTTTGGCTGCTTCATGAAACTTCTTTTACAAAGTGGTGGTGCATGCAACTTGAGGCTGAGTACATTATGCTACATTATGCACCACAAGTAAAAATTCATGCAAGTTTCAAACAACCAAAATTGCATGCAAGTACCGCTGGGTAAAGATAGTCTAAAGGCCAGAACACCCTGACTAAACATTCTATAACAAACATCTACATCTTCTAAACCTCTAGTGTTTGCAGTTCTCCTTAAAATGTCCAGATAAAGGACTAACAAGCCAAATAAACCAGAATGAATAGAGGAGAACATTCTAGTCTTCCATCAGTCAAACACAGATATGGCACCCTAACGAAATGTTTGTCCAGTCGGTGTGTGCTGACCTTCAGTCAAGAGGTTGAGAACAGAGCAAAACAGAACAGCACAGAATAAAATAGAACAGAGTGCAAAGACTGGAAGCAAACACTAGCACACTGTAAGCTTTGATAACAATGGGTAACGAGTTAATTGTGTCACCATCATACTTTATTTATATGGCTAATGAGTAGGAATACGTTTTGGGGGGGGGTTGAGAAAGCGACTCTGAGTTCAAGGATTAGTTAGTAAAAGATAATAGGCTAGTTTTCTGTGCATGCATTAACCCTTCTCTCTGAATAATTACAGCCTCTGTATGTGTGTCTCACTGTCTGTTTCTGATTCCTCTCCCACACGTCCCCTAGTGTGGGCAGGCTGAACTGGGTCTGTGCTGGGGTCTCTGGCCCACACTGACAGATGGGATCCCGCTAACCTTTCACTGTGTCACCAGGAGGCCCCTCGCTGCTCCAGAGGGCCCGATCCTCTCATCCCTAAATCTAGGCATGGGTGGGGCAACGCCATTTGTTCTTTATCGCCCCCGCTACCGTTCATTTTCTTTTCGGCAGTGTTGCCTCGCTGTGCCTTATATAGAGGCGTGTAGTACTGTATGTAAATGGAGAAATGATGAAATAAGGCCCGTTGTGAGTAGAAAGGCAATTTTTCGCCTTTGCTCATAGAACGCCGCCATGCCGGATTCCAGGGATGTATGCACAGCTCTGCTGAAAGTTAACCTCTCTCCGTCTCTTGCTCCCTCGCTCCTTTGCTTTTCTCCTTCTCTACAGGACTGTGCTCCTCAGTGCATTATTGATCTGAGGGGAGGGTTAAATAAAACATGGCCACACGTTCATTGTCAGCGAATGTACAGAGAATAGCGTAAGCACATCGAGTGGAACTGAAGGAATGGAAAATGAGCTCGACGAGCCACATAGTGCAAGGCATGATGCACTATTTCACAAACAGCTTAGCAAAAGCCACAGATTACAGCCTTGCACATGGCAGGAATACAGAGACGAGTGGGAAGTCTTGAAGCTTTTTAGATGCTCATGTAACTGTAGCAATCCACACCTGCGATGTGCATGTGTGCACATGTATGTGTAATACATCGTCATTGTTGGAACAAAACGTCAGTTCACAGTAGAAGGAGAAAACTTTCTGAACTTTTATTCAGAGGTGGACGAAGTACACAAACCCTGTACTTGAGTTAAAGTAGAGATACTCAAAGTAAAATATTACTCCAGTAAAAGTAGAAGTCCTTACTCTAGACCTCAAGCTGAGTAAAAGTACTAAAGTATTTACCTTCAAATGTACTTAAGTATAAAGTAAAAGTACTAAAAGAGTAATTCTGGCTCTGATGTCCTGTTATCATTTTTATAACAAGACTGGCTTCATGAACTCATTTCAGGTGAAAGTCCTCCAGCGTCTCTCTTGGTAAACCAGTCTTTTAATAGAACGTCATTAATTAGTGACGCTGACGTCTATTAAAATGATCATAAGCACAAAACACTGAAGGTAAACAGTTTCCATCAGGGAGAACCGAGTGTCTCTGAAATCACTTTTACACACAAGCAAAGTTTCAGTTTAAGATTACTTTGTAAATTAGTTACAAGTTGAATAAAAACTGGCTTTAAACTCAGGATCACAGATGAGCTCCTTTACTGTGTTGATCTGTAGGCCTCTGTTCATAAACATAAACCAGCCCAAACTCATTTACTATAAAATGAAAGTGTTTGTATGAATTCAGAAAAAAAGAAACACGCCAGTCACGACTGCATATGTGGACATATTTCTATATTGTGCTCTATTTACACAAAGTTAGGTTAGTTCATCATTTAGGTAAACGTATGTATTTTTACGCTGCTGCTTTGACGTTGAACTGCATGCTGCACTGGGTCGGTATGACCAACGGGTCAAAACCAGCTCTAAACAAAGTGACCCCTGGGCCCTGATTGGTGCTCTGGCTTTGCGCTTCTTTCGTTTTGACATGTTACGTTTTTATACACACAAAAACCAAAAGGAGCGACAGATTTCTCAAAATGTAGGAGGAAAAAGTCACATATTAGACTCTGAAATGCAGTGGAGTGAAAGTAAAAAGTCGCCCAGACTGGAGAAACTTCAGTACAGATACACCAAAAAATACTTTACAGAATCTAGTTACATTTACTCAGTTACTGTCCATCACTGCTTTTAATGGAAACTAATGTAAAAGTAATTCCAAGTAATTCTGGACTAGACCTGTCCAGGTCTCCTGCCTTCTGCCTGACAACCAATGGGATAGGCTTCAGCAAAACCCATGACCCAGCAGGACAAACAGCATAATGTGTGTGGGTGAGTGTGATATTTTTGGACTACTTCTACACATCCATTCATCGCGAAACATTAACACAATGCAAATGACATGAAATTATGCCAAAAAGTCAATAACGAAAAAAAAACGAGACTGTGACAATATGTTAACCTAAGCCGTATTATAAACCTCACCCTAACCTTAAAGGGGAATTTCACCACTTTTTCTAAATTTCTACATATTTCAATCATCAAGATGTCATTCAGTGTGATTAGATGTCAAACTGCACACTGTAGAGAAACTTAGAGTTAACTTTCTTTCTTTCCAATAGGAACCTACAATCTCTACAAAGCAAATAGTCGCTGTCAGGACAAAATACGTTATCTCCAAAATGATAATTTTACAGAAGAAGGACAGAACCATCTTAACTTCTTATAGACGTTAAAGTGAAAATATATTTTACCAGTCATTTTGGATCACTTCTATTGGCCCATTCGTCTTGCAGTTTTAACATGGAAAGGCCGACTGGCACTTTCAAATTCTACAAAACCATAATAAAATGACAAAAAAAGAGATAAAGTTTTCTCCTAATTGTGATGAAATAATGTTATTTTTATTTAGTAATTTATTGAATCATTTTATTTACAATTTAAAAATGAGCAGTGAACAATTGGAAACAATTTTGCCTGATGACCTGCATGTACCTCTCCAAGCTACATGCTTTTTTAAAAAAATATGTTTTAGGCCAAAATCTAAAGCTTTCTAAAAACTATCGTAAACAATGTATAACTTTTTCGGAAATAACTTTCTGTGAGGAAGGTTTTAAAGGCATTACACTCGTCTGGTTCCCATGACCACCACTGCTCTGTGTAAGTTTGTCTGGAAGGGCACATTTCACGTCAAAGCTCTCTCAGAGACTCTTTACATCTTAATAATGTAATTATGCAGAAATTCTGAATAATCTGGGAACAAATGGTTTTGCTCTTTTAGTTTTAAAAATAAAACAGGTAGCCTTTGTAAAAAGCACTTTACAATGTCCGGACAGTTTTGTTGGGCCTGATATTGCAAGTCCTGCTTGGTTTTCTTCGGTTCCAAGCCATTTTTGTCCTGAAAATATAGAAAAACAAGCGCTTTCACACACACATGTGCGCACACATCCGCACACTCTCCACAACTGATATTTATTGAAAGAGAACCAGGGTGCGATGGGGGGAAAGAGAAAATCAATGCCGGTTTCCCCAGCCCTGGTCTGGGGAGAGCGAAGCAAAAAACACTGCTAAACTCCAGTCTAAGCAGTGAGCCTCCTCCTCATTGATTTTTTATTTAGCTCCCAGCAGCGCTGGCTCCTCGGTGGACCTGCATGCGCAGCCTGTCAGCTCAGGAGCCCGGGCCGTGGCGGAGCGGAGCGCGGCGAGAACAGCCTGTTAACAGAATTAAACTCTTATTTAGTCTCCATGGCGGGGAATACACACACACTGCCTCCAGACAAGACCTGACAGCACATCCCATCCACTCCGCTGCAAGACTAACACGCTGCCAAACAGCTCGAGAGCGTGCATATGTGAGGCTGTTGTGTGATATGCCGGTGGGGGGGCGGGGAGGGTGGGTGTAAACAAAGTGCTACATTAGGGCTGTTTGAACTGAGAGGTGGACCTCTGGTGACATGACTAAAAACCAAAGATAGAACCTTTACATTTTGTGGAGGGTCTTTAAACTTAAAAAGGGTTATCACAATATTAGATCTCATTTTCATTTAACTCATCCGCTGGAAGGTTCTTTAGAGAACCAAAAGGTGGTTCTTCTATAGCACTACTCCAGAGAACTCACTGATGGCCCTTTTAAGAGTGCATGTGAAATCTTCTCTTCAGCACTGGTCATTAGGGTCATATACAGTTACGTGAAGAAGTAAGAAATATTTTTCATCATATTTGGAGATACAAATTTCATGCCTTCGTTTAAATAAAGGTGATACATTTTAATATGTGACATCTAAAAATGGACATTGTCAATTTTTGGCACTATCTGGTTTGCTTTTTGTTATTGGAGTTTGGAGTTTCATCGTGGCTAGAACAAAAGAGGTCTTTGAGGCCTTCAGAAAGCAGGTGGTAGATGCCTATGAGTCTGGGAAGGTGTTTGAAAAGTGTTTCCAGAATATTAGAAATCAATACATTAACTGTCCAGAAGATCATTTACAAATAGAGAAGATTTAAAACCACTTTCAGTGTCCAGACCAGGCCACCCCAGCAAATTTAACACAAACGCAGACCGTAAGCTGCTAAAAGAGTCTTTAAGAACTTCAGATTTCATTACAGAATCTGCCAGTAGCTCTTGCCACGGTGTCAAGGTGTATGCATCTACCATTAGAATGAGGCAGCACAAATTTGACCTACATCGGAGAAGCACCAGCAGGAAGCATCTGCTATCTAAAAAAGAACATCAGGGCAAGACTAAAGTTTGTCAGTCAATATGGAGGCAAAGGCCAGGACTTCTACAACAACAGGGCTGCTTTGCTGCCTCAGGGCCTGGCCAACTTGCAATCATAGAATCAGCTATGAATTCTCTTTTAAACCACAGAGGAGACGGTGAGGATTATGTGAGAGCATCTGTACAAAAGTTGAAGTTGAATAAGTGGACCAACAGGATAAAGATCCCAATCATACAAGTAAATTCACCAAGGTCTGGCTCAAAAGGAATGAAAATGGAGGGCTGTGGAATGACCTAGAGAAAGCCCAGATCTTAAATCCCACTAAAATGCTGTGGGGGGTGTCACTCCTCTCCTCTTGTTGTCAGTAAAGAGTTCTTTTACCAATGGCTCAAACGATGTTTTACTGTGGCTTGAGCAAATCGTGTACTTGACATTTATGTTGTTGTGATACAACCATGATGTCACCTTTACAAATGTGCCACCGTCGAACTAAGAATGAGCGTAAAATAATGCACGAGTTACAACCAGGTATAAAGCATGAAAATAAATACATAAAAATGATGAAAGGTCAGCATAAACATCCCTCGCTGGCTGACTCGAGCTTGAGGAGAGAAATCAGGACTTATTTGTTTTATATTGAGACTTCTTAGCTTACAAACTTGTTATACACATGTGCTGTTACTTTGCACCTCCGTGCTTCTCAACTGACTGGGTGGAAACTAATGTGAAGATTGATTCCTACCTGGGGATTTTCAAAATAAATGTACCGGCGTAATGCATAACACTTAGAAAACCAAGATCAACTTGTATAAATCAAAATAGTGGCAGTAAAAGGGGGATTTGAAATGGGCTGTACATGCAAGAAAGCCCTCAAATGTTGCACAGTTGAAATGTATGAAGGAGAGGGTGAAAATTTTTTGTAGTACATGCCAGAAACATGTGGAAAGTTATAGGCAATGCCTACATAAAGTTTTCTCAGTTAAAACTAAATGGGAAAAAAAAAAAATTGTAAACAAGATGCGAAGATCCTTTTTTATATTGATTATTTCTTATATTGTTCTTTTATCTCCCCATATGACATGCATGTATTTATGTACCAAAAATATATTTTTTAAAGGTATTTTTATATGATAATTTTCAGACCTCTCTTCATCCCTTAGAATTAAGCAGGCTGATTGCCTTTAAGACACACACTGTCAAAACAAACTCCATTATTTTTTGTAAATATATGCTCATTTTGAAATTTATGCCTAAAAAATGTTCCAAAAAAGTTAGGACATTGGGGATAAGATAAAAATAAGACAAAAAAAAAAACATCAGCGGATGTATGTATTGTGGTCTGACAAGTCACAGTCATGCTGTCTCAGACAAAGAAGAAGGGGGCCATCCTGATTGTTTCCAGTGTCATGGTATGGAGGTGTATTAGTGCCCATGGCACTGGTATCTTGCACTTCTGTGAACTCGCCATTAATGCTGAAAGATATATACACATTTTACAGTGACATCTGCAGCTTTCTAGATGACGTCTTTCTGGGATGAAGACTTGTATGTTGGAAGAATGGATAAATTGGTGGCCTTGTCAGGTTGTAAGAGGGGAGTCACACTATACCCAACACACTCCCACAAATCCAAACCCCAACAAATACCTGTGACGTAATGTCTAATGCTGACCTACCTTTTCTGGCAAAGCTTCTGTGTAGTTTTCCTGTGTATGAGGACGGTGATCACCAATACTGGTAGTTGGGCAAGTCATGAAAATGTAACTGTCCAGCACCTACACACTTTTCAATTGCATGTCAGACGCACCTCCTCTTACACTGATACCGTTCTGGTCACAAGCATTGCGAATGCCGCTGATCGCACCTCCAGACAAAACAATGCATGATAATGAGACCAGTGCACACGAACACAGACGGATGCACACACACACACACACACACACAAGACATAAGGCCTGAAATAGCACTAAGCTGCCAATACACTTCACGCTCAGACGCGCTAGATGGTGCGTCCCCCCTAAGGATTACAGGTCTAGCTGGTGTAACTGCTCCTTGGTGTACGGCTGCTGCTGTGCACAGAACAGCGCATAGGGGGGTGAGGAGTGGGCCAGAAAACATGATTTGCATTCACACAGCTCCTAATATATACAGGTCACTGACCCACAGTGTGCGAGGTTAGAGCATGGTGTGTGTATGTGTGTGTGAGGCTTGTTAAGGAGTTGCACTGCACACCCGCCTGCCAACTGTCTGCATCCCACTGCAGCCCCCCACACACACACACACACACACACAATTTGGCCTCTCAGGATTAGCGATAATGAGCATGCCAAGTGTATTTATTCTATTTTCAGATTAAATAGCGTAAAACATGTTTCCATTCTTTGACAGAGCCAATTAACTTGCTGTGTACTTGTGTATCTGCTGCTGAGTGTTCATTGTGTGAAGCTATGAATTGATTTTGAGCGTGTGTAGATTCACGCATTTTCGTACAAACTTAATACGTTTTTTTTTATGTTGCCAGATCCTGCGTAGAATATGAGCCGAATTTGAAGCTTTAGAATGCGTAGGCTCTCTAAGCCATGATTGTTACAGTGATGTCTACTTCAATGAATGACAAATAAAAAGCTAATTAGCAGCCAGTAGGCAAGAGCCAGTGTGGTATGACACATCAACAGTATATTAGCTTTAGCGAGTTAGCACTAGCACTGGCATTTGTGTCCGAGAGAATCAGATTCAGTGGGGTTTTGGAAGGAGGATCTGTAGCATCTGGTTCAAGGCTTGCAAATCACTCTGGACCTGATGGATCAGGGTTTTTTCTGTCCTCACAGTGCCCATCTGAGCAGAACCAAGCAGAGCAGCGAGGAGCTCAGGGACTGACCTTTTAGAAATTCAACGACTCCACTGCAGCCCACCTGCAAAGCTGAATAATATCCACTGCCGTCCAGATGAGAGCCAGCGAGACAGAGGAGACCAGTATGTTACACTTCACTATTACTGTTTTTTTTTTTTTTTCTGAACAGCTGAATGAATTGGCTGTGAGGGAGTCAAGCTCTTCAGAGCTCCACTTCTGAAGATGCACTGAATTTACTAGCTTCAAAAAGTGTGCATCTCCCCATAAAAATAATATACTACATTAACACAATTTTGTCTGTTTACTTACTTTTCACAATAACTGGTCATCCTTGGTTAATTCTGAGATTTCCAACCTTACAGCACTAAATGCATGCAAATATTAGTTAAACCCACTGACCAGAGAACACATTCGATACACATTCGATCACTTCAACACCAATCAATTGACTATGAGCTCTCATGGCAGTCTTTATCCTCCTTAGGCGTGTTATTTGAGCATTGGTTAGCTAGAACGCAGCCTGTATTTTGGTGGATGGCACTTTTAGCTTGCTGACTGAGCTAAACCAGTGTCAGCCCAGTTTTGGGGATCTGTCACTCCAATGCATGATTGTCTACACTTGTATCAGCAAAGCCCCATCAAAGTTGAAAAACACCTACTGAAAAAAAAAACCCTTAAAACCATTCTGATTAAAATCTGATGTTTTTGCTCTCTAATGGGACCATTAGTATCATTTAGACCTGTACTATCAACACAAAGGAGAACACAAAACAACATTAGTGACTATAGAACACCACCAGGAACCAACAGAAACGTTTAATGGTTTCTATGATTTTTTTTTCTCTCAGCAGGGCAGCACTGCTGGTCACCAGTAAAACCAGTGTTATGTGTTTTGGATGTTAGAAAGCTGGTAACTATGTGGCAAGCTCAACCAGCACCAGACCAGCTTAGACCCGAACTAAATGTATGCTGGTCTGTGCTTTTTTTCAGCATGGCAGTTCGATTCCAACCTGTTCTGTGGAGTGTGGCACTCTATTAGCAAAGCTAACGAGGAGTGCTGCTAATTTTTGGAGAGAAGCTGGTTTAATTTTGGCTTTCCGTCGTTCCATCACCAGACACTTGATTTCACTTCTTTACATTTGTGTCATTATCATTTGCTAAAAACAGCACAGACTAGTATAGCTGGTCACCAACAAAACCAATATTTACACTCACCGGCCACTTTATTAGGTTGCTAGTAAAAGGTTGGACCCCCTTTTGCCTTCAGAACTGCCTTAATTCTTTGTGGCAGACTTTCAACAAGGTGATGGAAACGTTCCTCAGAGATTCTGGTTGGTTATTTGAGTTCCTGTTGCCTTTCTATCATCTGGAACCAGTCTGCCCATTCTCCTCTGACCTCTCACATCAACAAGGCATTTTCGTCCACACAACTGCCCGCTCACTGGATGTTTCCTCTTTTTCGGACCGTTCTCTGTAAACCCTAGAGATGGTTGTGCATGAAAATCCCAGTAGATCAGCAGTTTCTGAAATACTCAGACCAGCCCGTCTGGCACCAACAAACACGCCACGTTCAAAGTCCCTTAAATCCCCTTTCTTCTCCATTCATTCTACCTAATAAAGTGGCCAGGGAGTGTATGTTGAGCTTTGGATACTAGTATGCTGGTCAATCAGTATGACCATATTGAACCTGCATCAAACTAGTATAAACTAGTATAAACCATCTTACACCAGCATAGAATTCATGATGACCAGCTCCTCTTTCCCATTCCATCAAATGGTTCTGTGGCCCTGAGCACGGTAGGCTAACTATGTTGAGGATACCTGCTGAGCATGGTTTGTCAGCATTCCGTGTTCAACCGTGTTCATGTGGAAATACCACAATAATGGTTACTCTGCATCCTCAGAACTGTTTCCTACAGTGGAAAAGAGGCCATACAGCTGTTGCTATGCCTGAGCATGCTCATTCCGTGTATCACTGCCATGTAGACTGATTAGCGCTGCACATTCCCCAACAGTACATTCTTACACAGTGCAAACTGTCAAAGTTGTGAGAAACGTTACTGGCTTCAGGCAGAAGCACTAGTACAGAGGTGCATAAACGCAAGCATATTATTTGCACATATCCACATCTCCTAAAACGAATTGATACAATGGGGGTTACACGTCTGGTCCTAAAATCTGATTGGCTGAACCGCGTTTGAAGCCGTTTTAAAACACATACACGCACAACTGTGACCTCTTCACAACAACTGAATTCTGCATTACTGCACCATGTCACAGAACATTTTTGTGCTGTAATCTTTACTGCTCTAAGGCTGTTGCCATGGACCACCGTGAGTGTAATGATGCAGTAAGAACCTGCTTTTGTTTAAACTAAGGGACTTACAACTTATTTTCTTAACTAGAACTAGGCTGGTCAGCTAGTTAGGCTAACAGATAGCTCACAGACCTAACAACACCCTAAAGAACTCATTCATATCATTAATATCACAGGCTTAAATCAAAGTACCTATGATATGAATCACTGTAAAACTGAAATATAAAAACGTGACTTGACTTGAATGGCTTACAGCCTTTAAATGTCCATGTTTCAGTCAGAAGTGAGACGGCGTGTTTGTGTCAATACAGAATGAATGTCTATGTGGTTGCATAGTGTGAACTGTAAGCTACTATGCAACAGACACATTCTTCTATGTGCAAGTATACTGGGTCATTTTCATTCAGACTTTGATTCTCACAGGGATAGAGCGAGAGAGAGAGCGAGAGAGAGAGAGAGAGAGAGAGAGAGAGAGAGAGAGAGAGAGAGAGAGAGAGAGAGAGAGAGACCAGCAATGTCTTGCAGTGCTGTGGAGAGGAGTATCCTCTGCTGCTCCATTAAGAAAGAGAGAGTGAAACAAAATGTAGGAGAGACAGAGAGATAGAGAGAAAAAGAGAGATAGAAAGACAGACAGAGACAGAGAGGGAGGGAGAGAGAGAGAGCAAAACAGACAGAGAGAGGGAGCGAAAGAGAAGGAGAGAGGTAATCCAGCGAGAGAGCAGCTCCACTAATCCCCCTCAGAGCACAGCGGCCCAGCCTGGGGCATACAGACCCTTAATCCTGCCCTCAGAGACCACCACCAACAGCACTGCTACACACACATGTACACACAAATATGTGTGTGTCCACAGCAGTGCTATTATAGTTTTCAAATTTTTTTATTTTTTTATTTTTTTAAACGTACTTTTTGTTTTTTCAGTTTCAATTAGTTTTTATGGCCACACTAATATTTTTGTGTTTTCGTTTTCAGCATTTCAGTGAATATTTGTCAGAAACCACGACAGACCCAAAATAAGAAGACTCCTTCTAACAAGTGTTGCTGTTTTAGCAAAGCTAAGCCAGCACAACAACAGACTTTACCCCAAGATGCATCTGTCTGCTGTGTATTTAAGGTTTGACTTGACCTCTAGACCACCCTTCTCACATAAAAAAACAAAAACAGAAGTATTTTTCATTTACACTATTAAAAATAAATGTCAAAAAGGGTTCTTTGGAGAGATCTCACAGAAGAACCACTATTGCTTCCTTAAAGTAGGGGTTCTCAAACAAGTCCTAAGTGCCCCTCCAGACATCCCAACTCCCACAACAAAGAGACTGAGCAAAAATATGGCCCATTACGGGCCTTGAGGACCGATTTGAGAACCGCTGCCTCTGTCAAGAGATGGTTCCTTAATGGTTCTTGACTTGCATATGGCTCTAGAAAAAACCTTTAACTGGCATATAAATTTATGCTAAATGGAAATTCTTTAAACTTCACAAAAGGTTCCTCATACTTACACATCTTCTCAGTGGTGGTAGTTCTTTAGAGAACCATGCAATGAAATGTCCCTTAAGGAACCAAAAGTGTTTTTTTTAAGACACTGCTACAAAGAAGCCTTTTTGGCCCCTTTATTCTATAATGTAATACACTCCTAAAAAAATGTAATTCTTTGCGGAACACTTGCTTCCAGGATATTTTTCCTGCAAAGTTCAGTCTTGGGAGTTCATTTACTTTTCTCCTTCACACACTAGTAAGTAAGTAATCCCCCAAAACATTTTAAAGTCTAGGCTCTAGTGTGGTTAGTCTATTGCTCAGAGAACATTAGCAGCTTCTGTTTGATTTGCATATTTTCTTCGTTTTTGTCCGTTTTCTTTTCTCAGTAATGGCTTCCTTAGAGATACACAACGTTTATCTGATGGGGACAGTTTTGGTGCTCTACCAGGTCTTGCACGGCTGTTAGCAGTTCCATTTTTTCTAAGTCTTAACAATCCAGGTTTATTTCATACTAAGGCTTATTATTCAGTGACTAAAGGAGTTATTCTTAGGTTATAGACGTTGATTTATTGAGGTTAACAATTTTAACAGTTTTTTCCTTGCACCTTGCACTCACTGGCCACTTTATTAGGTAGTAAAAGGTAGTAAAAGGTTGGAACCACTTTGGCCTTCAGAACTGCTTTAATTCTTCGTGGCACACTTTCAACAAGGTGTTGGAAACGTTCCTCAGAGATTTTGGTTGGTTATTTGAGTTCCTGTTGTCTTTCTATCATCTGGAACCAGTCTGCCCATTCTCCTCTGACCTCTCACATCAACAAGGCATTTTCGTCCACACAACTGACCGCTCACTGGATATTTCCTCTTTTTCGGACCGTTCTCTGTAAACCCTAGAGATGGTTGGGCGTGAAAATCCCAGTAGATCAGCAGTTTCTGAAATACTCAGACCAGCCCGTCTGGCACCAACAACCACGCCACGTTCAGAGTCCCTTAAATCCCCTTTCTTCCCCATTCTGATGCTCGGTCTGCACTTCAGCAAGTTGTCTTGACCACCTCTACATGTCTAAATGCATTGAGTTGTGGCCATGTGATTGGCTGATTAGCTATTTGTGTTAACAAGCAATTGAACACCTAATAAAGTGGCCGGTTAGTGATAGGTGAGAGGTTAGATGGTTAATTCGTCTAACTAGCAGCCAAGGCAACAAAAGGGGCAAAAACACAAAAGAGTAGTCCAAGTTCAGTCCAAATGTCCAACAACAAATCCAAACAACCAGCAAAAGTACCAAAGAGGGAAAGGCAACAGATGTAGTCAAAAACACGAATCCAAACGGTTAAAATCACGGTTTAAACAAGAGACAACAATGAGAATACGCTCAGTAAGTTTCAGAGAGAAAACAATACCTCGCACTGACTGATTGTCAGACCAAGGCTTTAGTACTCTCTGCTCTAATGAGACACAGGTGCCATCAGTTAATAGTCTGGGGATTGTGAGCGCAGATAGGTGCGTGATCCTGAGTACAGAGTTACAGGATCTCCCAGGGTATTCTGGGAGTTGGAGTTCAACTGATGAGTTGAATGCGTGACAGAACCAAAATTGCTTCTTTGAAAGCATTGCTCCAAAACGGTTTAGGTTTTGAAAACTTTTGTTTTTTTTTTCTATTCTAGTTAATAAAAACATTTCTGCTAGCGTTTTGTGAAAGTTTTTATTAATGTTCATAACCTTGATTGTCAAAAACGTACATGTACATGCACAACTAGCTCCCTTGCATTGTGCATAAATAAACATACATTAAGGTGTAATATGGGTCACAAAACTGAAACACAACCCAATGGACAAGACGGATATGCCAATATTAGTAGTTTGCATTGCTAAAACAGGAGTGGCTATCAAGTAAACTGATAGGGAAAGCCTGCTCTGGCTGTTTTCCTGTAGGCCTGCATCTCTGCAGTGTGTGTGTGTGTGTGTATGGATGTGTGTCTATGCGGGCGTGTATGCGGCTGAGTGAGCAGATGACTGCTTGTACAGATTTGTCAGATGTGTGTATGGCGGGTCCGTGGAGAGGCGAGGGCGAAATGGCGCTGACATGTGTCCGACAGTGAGCCCTGCGCCGGGCCCCGCTCACACACTTCACTGCCCAGCCTCCTCAGTGCCACATACATTATGGAGCAGAGCCACACACACCACCTGCTATAATGGAGTGTGTGTCTGTGTGTGTTGTGTGCATGGGTGTGTGAGAGCTCATACATATGTGTATGTGTGCACATGTGTACTGTATGTGTATGATGACCACCTCCCATGTCATCCCACTTTCAAGCACCATGTACAGTCACGGTCATGTACAGTCACGGTTTTATAAGGTGGTTCATAAGTGACTTATTTTAGAGACCACCCTTCATTTATTTCATGTTTAGTTAAACCATTTTTTTAATATCTGGAAGGAAAGCAGAAAAGATTTATTATAGAAAATTATACAGAAGCCTCAACAACTAAATATATTTTTTTCCGTCCATACTTGGCTTTAATCACACGTTCCATTGTTTTCAGGAGACTTGGGCCCCTACCCCTAGTTTTTGAGTGTCATCTTGCTCTTTGGAACTGAGTTACAAGGGCGGCAGTTAAATGCTACCCCTATGAAATGGGACCCTCAAATAAAAAAAGAACATTACTTCATTGACAGGCTACTAGTGGTGCTCTGTATGTGACCTCGCAAGTCCGCAGTGATAGCAGAGAATTGGAAAGTACAGCAACCTCATTGGTCTTTAGTTACATTTAGGAAGTGGTGGACAGTAACGAAGTAACTAAGGTTTGTTACTGTACTTAATTTGTTTTTTGTGTATCTGTACTTTACTGAAGTATTTCCATTTTTGGTGACTTTTTACTTTCACTCCACTACACAAGTCCACAGTGCGCATTTTGTATTGAGCTTGTTTTGACTGGTTGGACATACTGACCCAGTGCAGGCATACAGTTCAATGTCAGTACCTACGTAAATAGACCACAATATAGAAATATGTACACATATGCAGTCGTGACTGTCATGCTTCTTTTTTCTGAATTTATACAAACACTATTCATTTACTTTTGCTAGTTTATGTCTATGAACAGAGACCTACAGATGCAATATAATCAGTGGTGGACAAAGTACACAAATCATGTACTTGAGTTAGAGTAGAGATATCCAAGGTAAAATATTACTCCAGTAAAAGTAGAAGTCCTTACTCTAGACCTCAACTCGAGTAAAAGTACAAAAGTATTTACCTTCAAATGTACTTAAGTATAAAGTAAAAGTACTAAAAGAGTAATTCTGGCTCTGATGTCCTGTTATCATTTTTTATAACAAGACTCGCTTCATGAACTCATTTCAGGTGAAAGTCCTCCAGCGTCTCTCTTGGTAAACCAGTCTTTTAACAGAAGGTCATTAATTAGCGACGCTGACGTCTATTAAAATGATCATAAGCACAAAACACTGAAGGTAAACAGTTTCCATCAGGGAGAACCGAGTGGCTCTGAAATCACTTTTTACACACAAGCGAAGTTTCAGTTTAAGATTACTTTGTAAATTAGTTACAAGTTGAATAAAAACTGGCTTTAAACTCAGGATCACAAATAAGTTTTCCTTTACTGTGTTGATCTGTAGGCCTCTGTTCATAAATATAAACAAAACTAATTTACTATAAAATGAAAGTGTTTGTATGAATTCAGAAAAAAGTAACGAGCCAGTCACGACTGCATATGTGGACATATTTCTATATTGTGGCCTATTTACACAAAGTTAGGTTAGTTCATCATTTAGGTGACGTATCTGCTCCCAAAATTTTACACTGCTGCGCTGACGTTGAACCGCATGCTTGCCCAGTGCAACAGGTCAAAACAAGCTCAGAACATTTTAACATGTTACGTTTTTATACACACAAAAACCAAAAGGAACGACAGATTTCTTAAAATGTAGTGGAGTAAAAAGTCGGATATTAGACTCTGAAATGTAGTGGAGTGAAAGTAAAAAGTCGCCCAAAATGGAAATACTAAAGTAAAGTACAGATACACGAAAAAACTACTTAAGTACAGAAATGAATTACATTTACTTAGTTACTGTCCACCACTGAATATAGTAAGGGAAACTCGTTTGTGAACATGTGTTTAAAGTGTAACTAAGTTGTAAATAAATCTTAAACTGAAACTTGTTTGTAAAAAGTGATTTCAGAGCAACTCGGTTCTACCTATGGAAATTATTTGCCTTCAGTGTTTTGTGCTTATGACAGTTTTAATAGACATCATTGATAGACTCATTAATGACATTCTATTGAAAGAACTGTTTACCAAGAGTGATACCTAAAATGACTTAATGAAGCAAGAATCTTGGTACAAAAATAGCAATTGAACATTAAAGTCATAATGAATCTTTTAGTACTTTTACTTCCGATACTTAAGTATATTTGAAGGAGAATACTTTGGTACTTTTACTCAAGTGGAGGTCTAAAGAGAGGAACTTATACTTGTACTGGAGTGATATTTTACCTTGGGTATCTCTGCTTTAAGTCAAGTACATGAGTTGTGTACTTCATCCCCCAATGCATTTAAGACATCACACACCTTCAAAGAGGGGGATACAACAATTATTTATTATTGCCCATTCCTAATTCTTTGGTGATATGAAGCTGAATTCAGCTGATCACCAGCTTCCTATTCGAATTCTCCTGTTTCATCTTAAATGGTAGAGCAGCTCTGATGCCTGATGTTCCAGTATTTAATTATGAATGCACCATTCAAGATGTAATGGGAAATTTAGCTAGCTTCCTAATGAGAACCACCATACTACTAGTAATATTTAGGCTTGTTATGAAGTAACATAATACATTGAAATGACATTAAAATAGGATAATGCATTGTTTATTGTAATTCTTTAATGGAAAAAATACTCATATTTGTACGTTTCTTTGGTCACCCTAACACTTTGGTCTACCCCTCTATCTCAGCAAAAATGGGACACCCTACTTCTAAGCATGAACCCACAACACGCTGTAAGGGCTAAATGGTAGGGGCGAGGGGTGAAATGGGATTGGGCCTTGTTTTCAATCTGCAAAGTTCAGTCTCAGAAGTTGTATTTTCTGCTTCTCATCATCCCAAACACATTCAGTGATGTTAAGGCCTGGACTCTGGGGTGGTCAGTACATTGTTCTGCGAACACTAGCAGTGTCTTTGATTTACAGATTTTTTTCTTCGTCCATCTTCTTTACTGAGTAACAGATACTTGACCACTACCTTTGGCAGCGAGCTTGATTGAGTGGAGCTCGATTTTCTCTCAAATCAAAACTCAAATCCTGTTTATTTCACAGGGACAGGTTTGTGGTCCACCAATTTATCTGACGTTAACAGTTTTGATAGTGTATCAGGTCATAAGACAATAAGGGTCGTAAGTCTCATTTACTTAATATCTTTTGATTGTTTTTTGAACTCCAGTTGAGAAACCAGAGTTGTTTCACTTATTTTCCTTTGACTTTCCCCTTTAGTGGATTATCTTACATCTAATCTTATCTTCTGCAAAATGAACTTGTGCTTAATGACCATTGTGATGGAAATTTAAATAACTGAAAGGTAGTCCCTCTCTTATACACATTATCATGATAACTATATAGAGCAGTCTGTGGCCAACACTTGTTAAGAAAGAAACCCCATTATCTTCCGGACAAGGGCTCAAACTAGGGGGGGGTAAAAAACTAGGTCGGTTCCACAAATGCTGAAGAAAACAAATGTCTTAGACAAAGGATGGTCATTATATTGTTTCTATTTATAAAGTTGCTGGCCTTGACCTTCATCATGGAGTTAAATTAGTTTCAGATTTTCTCTTTGTGCCCTTTCCGCTGTGAAAGATGGCTCTCAATAAGGGAGGACACTCCAGGGCTGGTAATGAAAGAGATAATGAAAATTTCGGAATCCTGGAAGGCCTTCATACAGAGGCTTGAGGAACACCGTTTTGGCTCTAACCAATACAATTCATTTCTGTATATCCAAGCAGAAACAAATGTCCTGGATTTCAAAAGAAAAGAAGGAAGAATTTTCATACCACAAGAATGTATATCAGGATTTTTATACCAAAGAATCTAGTTTCTTTTATTCCAGCATTAACACAAAAGGTATTGTCTTGATTCTTTATGTCTTCCACCTCAGAACAGAGGGAGCTCCAGAGCCGAGCGGGATCAGTGAGGAGGAGATCAGACGGCCTTGCCCAGCGAGGGCTCACTCTGCTGGGGGCAACGCTCCAGGCTATCCCCCTCCTCTCCTGGGCTGACCTTGGCTCGACTCGGCTAAAGCGGGAGCCATCTGAACCAGGATTTGAATAAAGTATGCTGGCAATGTTTAGTGAGCTGACCGGACTGTTCAGCACAGTAAACCTGCTGGTTATCCTGATCAGCCTGAACAGCATTAGTAAACAGTCTACATGGGAGTGGTGGAAAACAGAGGCAAAGGAGAAAAACATAATACAGGGAGATGGAGGAATACATGTTTGGAATATCTTTGGGTAGTGAACTGTCAGACAGGCACATTTTTACTGTCTCCAGTTACCTCTGCTCACACACTCACACAGTCGCAGATGCCCAGCCAGAGCCTGCTAGGGCGAGCAGGATCGATTTTGTGTTTAGGTTTGCTGAGATTGATTTTTCCGCAGGTTCATGGATCACTCCCACTGCCTACAGTTTGGCATCACCATCTGTAATGACTGGGGGTGGCTGGATATGTGAAAGAGCAACTGAAAGAGAGACTGGTGGAGAAAGGGAGAGGAATAGAGAGAGAGGGCAGGGAAGGAGAGAGACAGAAAGACAGAGAAAGAAGAGCACAACAGAGAGGAACAGGATGGGGAGAAGAGGCAGAGAGAGAAGGCCAGAGACATAAAGAAAGAAAGGAAGAGAAAATAGCAGGAGACAAAAGAAAAAGAAAGAATGGGGAGAGAAAGAGATATGTGGAGAGATCAAGAGGAAAAGAGAAAGAGGGGAAGAGGACAGAGAGGAAGAGGTAGAGAGTGAGATGGGTGCGGAGGAAGAGGGAAAGAGAGAGACAGAAACAGAAGAAGGAAGAGTATGACAAGGTGGTGAGAAAAGGGCGTGAGAGGAGAGAGAGGAGGAAGCGAGAGAAGAAAAGACAGCAGGAAAGAGGAAAAGAAGGAGAACAGAATGAGAGTGAGAGAGTGCCAGAAAGAGAAAAGAAAGACAGGATGGGGAGAGAAAGAGATATGTGGAGAGATCCAGAGGAAGACGAAGGCAAAAAAGAGGGAGACAGAGAGAAAGGAGATGTAGAGAAACAAAAAAGGAGAACAAGATGAAGGAGAAAGAGAGGAAGAGAGAAAGACAGAAGAGAGCATGTGAGAGCGGAAGAGAGAGACAGTGAAAAAGAGAATGGGGGAGACAAAATGAACGAGAGGAAAAGAGTACACATGTGAGAGGTAAAAGAGAGGGAGAGAGGAAATAGAGAGAGAATGGAAGGAGAGAGTGAGGGAGAGACATAAGAAGAAAGAGAAGTGAGAGAGACATGGGATTGAGGATAGAAAGAGAAGACAAATAGAAGAAGAGAGAAAAGACCAAGAGAGACAGGAAAAAGTGAGACAGAAGATAGGAGAGATAAGATAATGAGGGAGACAGAAAGAAGAAGAGAAGGAAAAGAGCACTGAAGACAAGAGGGAGAGAAGATAGAGAGAAAGAGAGAGAAAGAAAGAGAAAATATGAAGACAGAATGGAATAAGAGACAGCAGGCAAGAAAAAAGAGGGAAGGGAAAAAGAAAATGAGAAAAGAGAAACAAAGGATGGTAGAGAGAGATAGAGAGGAAGAAGCAGAGAGAGAGAGGCAGAAAGAAAAGAGGAAAGAGAAAGGAAAAGAAAGAGAAAGAGAGAGAGATATTGTTTTTGACACCTGATGAATGTAAATGAAATGTCCTCTTCACCTCCTTAAACAGCAGAAATACGATTACTAGCTTTTTGCTTTGTTATGCTACAGTAGGTCTGTAATTAAAAACCTCTAATCCATGAATGGTTTATCTCAGATATCGCTAATATCCTCTCATTGGGCTAATAATAGTCGTCTGTCACATCTACATGCTGAACACACACAGTAAAACAGCAACACACACACACACACAGATCTGTGATGTCAGAGCAGTGGAAATGTCACAGTGGGTAAAAGCTCAGCTGGTTACAAACCTCTCTGTCTGTCTCGTTCTCCCTTATGCTCACACACACAGAGCAGTGCAGTGTGATGGGCAGCAGATGGAGAGCTATTGATTTGACAAGTTATTAAAGAGGAGCAGAGCAGAGAGACGGATCAAGAGCCTGACTCTCTCTCTCTCTCTCTCTCTCTCTTGCTCGCACACTTCCTGCACTGTTTCTCTCCTCAAACACAGCTCAGCTCAGTGTGTACTACAGCCTGAAGTAACTGGTACAACAGCAAAAAGCAACTAAAACAATTCAGAAAACACTTTAATATAATATGTAACGCAGTGTATTCAGACACCACAAATGAATAACATAAATACTTCGTTTAAAATCTGATGGTGGCAAGATGGTCAGTAATAAGCAGATTTTTGTGGCATCATGGTTCAATTTTGGCCAATTCTTCTAGGCAAACGAGTTACAAGGCTCTTTCTGATGGACAATTTCAATTTTCAAGTCCATGCGAGCACCTTCAACTGTGTTTTCAGAAATCAGTTACTGTGGATGTGTGTTCGGACTCATTCCCTTGTTGACAACAGCCCAGTACCATTTGCAAAGAAGCAACCCCATATTATGATGCTCCCACCACCTGTAACGCGGAGCGAGGAGGCGGACGCATACGCTGAGACGAGCGACTTTTGTGGGCAAATCCAAAGTCAGGGTCGAGACAGTCCAGGGTCATAGAGCCAACGCGAACAGATCGTGGTGCAGACATGATAAACACAGAAACTCAACCAAGAACCAAACAACACGAGAATACAATACAACACTATACATCCAAACAAACAGCACGTCTAACATCAAACATACACACAAAGACCAACAAGACACTCAGGAAAACACAGGGCTTAAATATAAGGGTTAATGAGGGACAGGCAGAAACACAGGTGGGAACAATCAGGGGTGGAGTCACGAAACAAGAGGGCAGGACTGAAGACCAAAACAAAGCAGATGGACTGTCAAAAGGTAAACAAATGCGCATGGGGGAGTAGGAGGAGCCAAGCATGACACCACCATACTTCACTGCGGTGTTCTTGGGATCATAAGGGCTTCTTTCTTCAAACAGTTCTGTTTTAGTTGTTTGTACTGACCACAGTATATTGTTCCAAAAGAGTTCGGATTTAGACACGCATCTCTGTGCTTCCTTTTCAGCAGAGGAACATTGGGTGGGCTTTCGGAGTGGAGATTGCAGTTCATTGCTCATTGTTCTTTGTGTAACTGTTGCTCCTTCTGCTTTCAGGTCATTCTGCAACTTCTCTACTGACTGCTGGCTTCTCTCTTACATTTCCTATCAGTAGTCTCAGAGAAGCCTTATGTGGTTCACCTGTCCAGGGACAATGAGTCATGCTTCCTTGAACTTTGCACTTGCATATTAATAAACCAACTGTGCCGATAGGGATGTTTAAGGTCTTTTTATGGCTCTGTGGTGGAGTGTTGTTTAATAATGTTCTCCTTAAGAGCTTGAGGAAGCTGCCTCACCATGATTGCTACTTGTTGTCTGAAATCTAACCAATGGCAATGATGTCTTTTATGATGACACCAGGTGCATTTTGCACAAGAATATTTTTTGGCAGCATTAATATCCAATGCAAAAGTATTCAACCCCCTTAACAGTCATCAGATTCATCTGGATTACAAATGACACTGGTATTTGCTACTGTGTTATATTTAATTTTAAAAGACTGACCCTCATTTAACTCATTTAAAGAAGTTATATTTTTTCTGGACCCCCTTCATTTAAGTACCGTTGGTCAGACTGTGACTCTGAAGGAAAGCTGTGAAAATTGAGACCAAAGAGTTTTCTAATGATATTAAAGTTAGACATGTACAAGATAGGAAAAGGCTGCACCACTCAACAGTATCAAGCGCTCTGCATACAACTAGCTTATATAGGGGTGGATAGAAAGAAGTCGCTAATGAAGAAAAAACAACATCAAAGCATGTCTGGAGTCTGCCAGAAAGCCTGACTGACTACTAAAATGTGGGATGATTTGTGGTCGGATGAAACAAAATGGAGCTTTTAATATTGAATATGTTCAATGTGTGCAGCTCCTCAACAAACACAATCCCAACAGTGAAGTATGGGGTTGGCAGTTGTGTCGTGGGGAGGCTTTCCCTCAGTGGGGACTGGGCATCTTGTTAAAATGAAGGATGGATGGATGGATGGATGGATGGACGGATGGCGCAAAATACATGGAGATACTTCAAAACGTCCTGCATCTTGCCTCCAAACAACTTGAACAACCTAGAGCAAATCTGCCGAGGAAAGTGGTCAGAAATCACACCAAACAGCTGAAGTGGTAGTTGAAAATCAGTCCAACAGTCTGAAGGCACTGCATACCTGTACAACCAGCATTTTTCAGTTTAATATTTTTAAAAAGTTCTGGCAACAAATAAAGATTTTTTTTTCTGAAAATTTACTTTAAGAGCACAAGGGCATGAATGTGGGAAGTGGGGGTGCTGCAGCATTCCCTGATTTCAGGACTGCAACCATTTAAAATAATATTAATAAAACACCCTGAAGTTTATAATCATATGAATGTACTATGGAGCCAGCTGTGCTTGTTTTAGCGTCTGCGTTTTTAATTAAAAATGTCTGTAGTCAGGCACTGTTTAATTGAACACTGTATTTTCATTACAGTGAGCTGAAACAGCTGGCCACTTTGGGGGCACGTTGCTCACACAGGCTTAGGTTTGAAGAGAGACAAGTCTGTGTAGAGATAAAGGCCAGTTCTGAACTCCAAGGTGGCTTCATATTTTAAAGTAAGAGTCATAATAATGAAGTTGTTATCAGTCGTTATCTCCAGCTCTGTGTGTGTTTCAGTTTTTAATCTCAGTGTGTGTCTGTTCAATGCTCAGCTTATTTGCATAAAATTCGTCCAGAACTAGAGAGCAGAGTGCTGATGTGCATCAGTGGTTTGTTGTCTTAGTTAGGGTGCCTACACACTAGACAATGCAAAGAGCGGGGGACGCATACGCATGCAGATCTTGTCTGTCTGGAGAGGCGTGTATACAGCTGGAGCGGGTGGAGTTTGGGCCATCAAAAGAAAATTTTGGTGATGGCCGTATACTGTACAGAGCCAAGCAGACACCAGTCATGAAGGCAAAGAAGTCAGGAACAGGAAGAGTACATAGTGTCGTTACTGTCCTCAATCTTGGACTTTCATCCATCTTCTGCCTGCATGTTTCTATTGGTTGACGTGACCCCACGTCAGAATGTGTTGGAGCAAAAGTTGAAATGGTCTGAACTTTTTCAGTGTTCACTGATGCGTCTTTTCAACGCATACAGACGTTTCTAGTCCGACAGAGCTGACACAGCATCGTAACTGGCTAACTAGTCAAATTCATCCCATACTCGACTGAGCATGTCGGGTGTCACTGTGCTCACGGCCCTTTCAATGCGATTCTGGAAATTATCCAGTGTTGTGGCCTCAACAATGAATGTTCTGAGCTGTTGGAGGTTCGCTGTCAACAGAAATCATGTTGCACAGTTATGATGGATTCAGGCTTCGTTTACACAGCAGGTAGAAGTGGCCCAAATCTGATCTTTTCCCTCATATGCCACACAGATGTGTCATCTGTGTGTCAGTGTGAACAGTAAAAAACGCACTAAATCTGACATTCAATTCTGATTTGAGATGCTTTCATATGTGGTATTGAAATCAGATCCGCATCCGATCTGCGGCAGTGCGACTCAGTCTGAACAGCCAGATCGGAATTCATGCGACTTTTACGTCAGTACAACTCAACATTTGTCATAATTTCGCGCTGCTGAGACTCAAACATTTAGGCTGATGTTTCTGTACCAAAAAAATAAGAGGAGACTCATCGTGTTTGAAGAGGTTTTAAACGAAATGGCAGAGGAGCCCGAGGCAGCAGAGTCAGAGAACACCGTGGCTGAATACTGGGCCCTTTAATGGCGAACTCGAACACATTCTGGGTGATGAGTCCAGCTGTCAATCAATGGAACTTCATAATTGCTCCTGTAATGCTGTCGAAGACGAAACTGGGAGCAACTAGTGTTCTCTAGTCGTCATGATCTGAATGAGCCACGGGAAGCTCTGTTCTTTTGCGCATGTGGGTCGACTGAAGACAGCCATGTTCCGGTGACTGTCAGAAACTCCCCATGACCCCCTCTTTCAATTGGTATGTGATTGGTTCCTAGGTGCCTCACAATTTAAAAAATATGGAGCTTTGAAATCGGATGAATCTTTTTGTGTCACCCTGTATTGTCCTCAATTTGAATGATTCATGAGTCATATATATATATATATATATATATATATATATATATATATATATATATATATATATATATATATATATATATGCTAAAAGTTGCATACATTTTTATACATAATTCCACTCATTTTTCTATATACGTACATGGTTAGGATGTGGTCATATAGATATGATATCCCCTGTCCTGGAAAAATGTACTGAACTGAAAGAGCAAGATTTTTCTGTTCTTTCCTAAGTACAGGAAAATAGTCACCTATAGTACCACCAGGGCCACTAAACCAATCAACCTTGTTTCAGAATAATACAGAATCATTTGCTGGAGGTGAGAAATTCCAAGTTACGAGCTTTGGTTGAATGCAGCATATCAAGCATATACTGGAGAAAGTAAAAAAAACAAAAAAACACCTGGACAAAGGCAACAGACAGCGCACAGGTGAGGGGCATGATAAAAGGGAGGAGCAAATGAGTGGTAGAAAAACCAAAACATAAGCACATGTTCAGAGAAAACAGGCAAAGACAAGGGAAAAGATGGGCAGGATATTACAAAATTCACCACATCAGCATGGTGGTTATAGTTAATAAAACGCATATCAGGCAATGTCGACTCCTGGCTACCAATGGAGCAGGTTGGGATTAGGTTTAAAAAATGCTGGATTATTTCTTTATTCCTTTCTTTATTGTATCAAAACTTCAATTACAGAAACAGCCACAGCTCTTCATGCATTGTTAAGTGGCTAGAGGCAAATTAAAGTGGTTTCTGAGTCATCATGTAGACTACACCTGTGCCTGAAGCTCTCCTGCCTGTACATGGGAACACAGACAGCTCTTGTATTTAGTGTTGTCACCTTTTCACCCACAGCCACACTGCCCTGTCCTCCAAACCCCTGCGCCACCCATGTGACAGTGGCTGATATTTTGTATGGAAATCACCTCCAAAAGCATTAAAACTCCCCAAAACCTGCCACGTCCTCATGCACGACTACATGACAGAGTGTCAGTTACATGACAGAGCAGAGAGACAGACTCCACACAGCCCTGCCAGAGAGAGCAAGTCACACATACACATATACACATGCACAGGCACTGAAGTTGCGAGCAAAGGTCAGCATCAATCATGCCAGATCGTTCTGCGTGAGAGAGAAACAGAGAGAGAGAGAGAGAGAGAGAGAGAGAGAGAGAGAGAGAGCACTGTGGGGTTGTACTGTTGTAATGTGTTATCAGAGGAAAAGGTCAGTGGTGAGTTACTGAGAGATCTCCCATCTGTCTCTCTTTTCCTATCAGCCCCCCACCACCCCCCCCGCCCTCCGCTACAGGGGTGTATCAAAGCTGACAATGTGTACACACACACTTTCTCTCACACGTACACATTTGTGCATGAGTCTCAAAGCTCCTTTTAAACCTAGCAGAAAAATAAAGACCAAAACGTGGGGTAAGAGACATGGGACAAAAAAAAACAAAAAAACAACAAATCCAATATCACTTTCACCTTTTGCCTTTTTCTCAGCCCACATCTTCCTTTCTTGGTCCTCTGAGCTCAAGAACAGCAAATAGGCCTTTAACCTCTAGACCTTATCTTTATTATTCAGTTATTATAGGGGGAATTTCAGCTTTTTCCCCAGCCGCATCTGCATCATACCACTAATTACACAAACAATAATTTAGTCTCAGGAAGAAACAGGAAACCTGTTTGCTTGAAACTCACTTCTAACAGAAGCCAATGGGCAGCTGCTGAATTCCATAAATAAACATTTCAAAAACACTTCTATATAATTTGACTGTGTAACACAGATACAAAACAACAAGCAGTACAAGAACATTTGAACACTGGAGCAAAACAGAGAAAAAGCAGTTCCAGTTTCATTCACACTCCCCAAGACTGGCTTTACACAACTTTTACATGCAACTAGTTGCACGTTGTAAGTTAAATGAAGCAATTAAAACAATCATAAAAGCATGCACTTTGATACACCATATTATCATTGCTATGTGGACTATTATACAAAATTACTCTCAACTGTGGTCCCACAGTAAATAATCTATTTAAAAAACATTTACCTCAGATTATTCTCTCATCTATTCAAAATACAAAATTATATGATTTCAAACATTTTCATGATTTTTTTTGATGTTTTTAAAAGCTTTTTGAAAAAGTGAAATTGAAAAAATTAGATTTATCATGAGTTTAAATTTTACATTATATATATATAATATAAATATATATATAAATATATATAAATGCTGTCCCACCCCTGCATTTTAGAGCAGGAAGTGAGTCTGCATCCTTCTTTTTCATGAACACATGGTATGCAGTGAGATTTGATTGTTTTGAGGTAAATGTGTCCTAAAGGCTTAAAAAAAAAAAACTCACCGGCCACTTTATTAGGTACTTATTGGCATGCTTGTTGGTGCCAGACGGGCTGGTCTGAGTATTTCAGAAACTGCTGATCTACTGGGATCAAACAAACATCTCAAACATCAAACAAACAGCACGATCAAACAAAGACCAACGAAAACTAGGAGCAAACACAGGGCTTAAATAATCACAGAGATGACGAGGGACAGGTGGGAAACAGGTGAAACGAATCTGGAGTCAAGAAAACAAGGCGGCAAGACTGAACCAAAGCAAACGGCTACAATTGGCAACATAGTTTCAATTTAGCGGATCAGATAGTTTCTAAGCACAGGGAAATGCACTATAGATATAACTCAGTGAGATTAGGTTGAAAAACACTCGTGCATTCCTTTAAAAGTATTACACTTATGTCTGATGGGGATGTGTACAGGTACTTCAGTAGTGACCTTAGTAAAGCCCCTCTCTCACCCAGCTGAGGAGACTCAGGACATCTGCCTAACCATCAAAGCTACACCCCACAGGCCAGTTTCTCAGTGTGGCTGCCTGGGCGCCGGTCCAGTGAAGGTGGCTGACTTTGACATTGTGTTAATTTTCCCGCCACCACAGGGTGAGGATGATGCCGTGGTGGTCATGGACGCATGTCCGGCGTGTCAGACTTAATGCTGGATGACACACAGACACCCAGACCTGTGTGGCTGCGGTGCCGAAGAGAGCGAGCCCAGCTGTGCATTTACATATGCAATGACCCAGATTAGCATCGCCCTGCCCCCTCCAACGCTTATTACCTATCAGTACTCATTAGAGATGCTCTGTTAGAGATGCTTTGTTTAAGTGACAATTAGTTCTACTGACTAAAAGAAACATTTAGTCAGCCTAACAAAAGAATGTAGGTAGTGCTCTTTTTTTCTTCTTTTCTGTCAGATTAGCTCCATTTAATTTGTACAGCACTTTGTTTTGTCACTTTGATAAAGCTACACTAATTCATGCTGTTATCAGATTTTAAGAAATCTGATAAAGATATCTGGATTAATTCAGCACATGTTGTTAGGCCACTATCTTACACCTGCAATCTATGGGAAGCAGTCAAATATAAAGACTTAATTCAACACTAAAATCGCAAAGTGGCAAAAGATAACAGCACTACGCGCAAACTGTAGAAACAGAAACTCCCAAATATATGTTGGTAAAATATTTCATCATGTGGGGTAGAAGAGTGAGCAGTTTGAGTATGTAGACCACTTTAAGATGCTCACCTTGAGTGCAGTGCTCCATTTAAAAACAGCTACAGTAGAAGTGCATGTGTCTTGTATTTAGACAGAAGACTGATTGTTAGATGACTTATGTAGTCCTGCCACTGATTCACACTGCAGTGGTTTCAGGCCAGTGGAACGCATGCGCACACAAAGTCCTTACAGGAAAGCTCAGTGTTACAAGCGTTATTATTTGGATCTCAACCAGTGGCTGGTTTCTTCATTTCTAACGCCTCTGATGTACACAGCGGCTGTTTGTTCTGGCTGTATGTATCAGTGAGGGACACCATTGCCAATACATGAATCAGCCATTGTTAACCAGTTAAATCATAAGCCAAAACATATTGCAAAATCAGCAAACAAAAAAAACTAAAGCTTCTTTTAGTCTAAAGCTTCATGTTATGCTCAATTTAAGCCTGCTTAAGATAAAGTTTTATTCTTGTACATGTAATGTCAGTGTTAACTGAGCTATATGTCTACATAACCCATTAGCTCACTCAAGCTACATAAGCTGTTGTTCATGTAATATTTACCCTGTGAATTTCTATATGTGTATAAGGCTTAACATATAACATAGCTCAATTTAAATGAATCACAAAAGCTGAAATGTTGATTAGACTGAAAGACCCAAGAAAACCCAAAACAAGTGTCAGCGCATCCACTGAATGCCACAGGCTTGACCCTGCTGGAGTGAAACTGTTGGCAGGAAACTGAAACTGAAGCTCTGCGGCTCTGCAGACAGATATTATTGGATTATCTTGTAACTGCAGATAATGAACAAGACAACATTTTAAAAATATATAAAAAGACACTAAATTTGATAACATGCTGGATCTGCACAGTAGACAAAATATTAGACACAGACTACTGGACTGCTTACTGTGTATATGCCCTACAAGCAGTCTTCCCTGGGAGTTCTAGTGTTACCCAGAGTTACAAATGAGTAGGCCACAAACAATGTATTGATATGACACTTGCCTCACCTCACTGGACAAGCAGCTTGCATATCTTGTAAAAAATGTTAATTATTTATCAGAAGTATGTATTTAGAAATAGCTAAAAAAGCGGACTGTTGAAAAACAATATTAATACTTGCTGTGGCAACCACAAAGTTGCCAAATCTAGCAACACATTTTCCCAATTTGCATTATTGCATTAACATTATTCAAACCGAAATCAAAATTAATCGTGTGTTACCTTGTTAGTTCTTCAAAATGTAATTTTGCCTGCCTCTAAATTGTCTTGAGTTTTGATTACACCACTGTGCGCACCAGTTGTTTGAGACCCTGAGCTCCACATGATTGCTAGCTTATTTACATAATCCCTTGAGCCTCCCATGGCCGAGACTGGAACTGTAAGACTGATGCTTCTGTTTACTAGACTCAGTGTGGTTGGTGCTTCCTGGTCCAGGCTCTTCCTTGCTGACATCACAGTGTCATATGTTCTCCCTTCGCACCATCCCAGCGATTATTGAGAGAAAATGCTCTGCTAGCTCAGAGATCCTGCCTAATACCATATTTCACTTAGAAATATATCACGGAAAATGCATCATCACAGTGGCCACCAGCCCTGTTTTTGAAGATCTGCCTTTCATCACAGCGCAGCTAGAACCCTCATCCACCCCACTTGATTCATCTTATTACAGCCTTCCGAAGTCCTAGATAAACTGGATGAGGTGTTGGGGCTGAAACCTCTCTTAAACACCTTAGCAACCCATGGAGATTGGAATAATTTGAGTTTACAACAATAAACAGTCAGTCATTCAGATCAATCAGAGGAAACATCCTTCAGATAAGACAGTGACCAGTGTTAAAAGTATATCAGGAAGCTGACAAAATAAGACAGCTGTTTGTACTGAATCAGATTGAACAGATGTTAGATATGAGGACAGTACGACTGGATCAGAACTTTCAGAAACATGTTAGGGGTTCATCGGTGGGTTAGCGTTCATTAAGGTATAATTACAAATCATCTTTTCTTTCATAAACAGTTCCTGAACTTCCATTTCAGAGTCAATAAGTACATTCACCCAAAGGAGCAATGTTGAGACGAATGCAAATTCTCTGTCTAATATTTTGAATTTCTCTGTGCAGAGAGCTTCAGAGCTTCAGATAGCAACCCACCCCCTGCAGTGCATTATTCCTCCCATAATAACACACTGCCATTGACTCATTCCGCCTGTGCTCCTCCTAACTTTCATAATAACAGGGGAAGGGATGTGTTATCCACTTTAGGCTGCAGGAACGAACGCAAACAGAAGACGCACAGCTCACTGCCACAATGACAATTTTAAATGTAATTACTGTATATTTTACCATGGCCTATTAGCGTGCAATTGACAGAGACAGCGAGTGATAGCAAAATTACTCCTTGCATTAAGAGACCAGCCACCCCTTCAATACCACGGAATAATTGCCCTCTTAGCTTTGAAAATTAAGGAGATGATTAAATTTAATCCCTAAACGGAATTGGCACATTACCAGTGAATACATTTTCACAGGCCCAATTTGGCTGAGAGCCTTAATTTGCTAAATTGAAGGGTTGATTCAAAAGGTTAAAATGATTCCATGAGTACCTTTGGGCTGACTGTTTTCATTCACAGCTCTTTAGCTTTCCCAACACTAAACATCCAAGGGAAGCAGTACGGAAGGGGGGAAGTGCGTGCACACAATATGTGCAGGGCTAGCTGTTATACAGGGAAAGATTATTATACACATTTAAAAGCCTGCAAATAGAAGTCAAAGCTAAAAAAAAGACTAATACCCTCCAAAGTTACACAGCACCATGTCCGCTCTGTGGCATCGTGTGTGAACAATCCTAAGCATCACCTTTATCGGTGGTGTGACTATCGGCAATGCTGACAAAGCAGGCAGTGAGGCCTGCAGCACTAACAATGTGAGGTTATTAGATCCCTGATATTGCTACTCACAAAATTTTACAACAGTGATTCACGGGTAAGTACAAGGGAAGCTGCGTAAACATATTTCCATACATTTTTTCGAGATTGGCGGTTATGATACAATACATGCCGTGAACTGAATACAGATTTTATGCTATGAGGAACATTTTTAGATCAGATAAACTGACATCAGTTGGAATTCTTTTCTCGGTTCCATTAGGATCACTCCATGATATTCCTAAATGAGACCACAACAAATACAAAATAAGAAAACATCTCCTCATTTTGCATTTAAGGCTCTTTATTTGCTCCAGTCAGCACTAGAGTTTGCTGTTTTATGACACTGAAGTGTACCAGTCAACACAAGTGGGGGTTCTTTGATCGATCAACTACCTATTTTTTCATTTATTTTAACTTTTTAACTAAAATAAAAAACATATTATCCTACCTACTGGAAACAGACCTACATGTACAGGTCGACATGTGGACTGAATCAGGTTACTGATGCCTGACTCCATATTAAGCAGTGCTTGTGACAAAATCAGACGAGTTTCAATTTTTTTATTTCTTGCTGCAAAAAGTAGAATTTTATGTTGATTGGATTGTTAATCCCACAGCTAATGGCAATGCTAAGGACACATCGCATTCACTTCAGATAGATAGGGTAGATGTTTAATCAAAGTTGCTATAAAATTAAATGTTTGGATGAATTGTTTTTACTTGTAAGCAGCCAAATATACTGCTTTTGGCCCCTCTCTCTCCTTCCACAGTCAGTGTGATGCTAACAGAGGTGGACGAAGTACACAAATCATGCACTTGAGTTAAAGTAGGGACACCCAAGGTAAAATATCACTCCAGTAAAAGTAGAAGTCCTTAATCTAGACCTCAACTTGAGTAAAAGTACTAAAGTATTTGGCTTCAAATGTACTTAAGTATAAAGTAAAAGTACTAAAAGAGTAATTCTGGCTCTGATGTCCTGTTATCATTTTTATAACAAGACTCGCTTCATGAACTCATTTCAGGTGAAAGTCCTCCAGCGTCTCTCTTGGTAAACCCGTCTTTTAATAGAACGTCATTAATTAGTGATGCTGACGTCTATTAAAATGATCATAAGCACAAAACACTGAAGGTAAACAGTTTCCATCAGGGAGAACCGAGTGGCTCTGAAATCACTTTTACACACAAGCAAAGTTTCAGTTTAAGATTACTTTGTAAATTAGTTACAGGTTTAATAAAAACTTGCTTTAACTGAAACTAATTTACTATAAAATGAAAGTGTTTGTATGAATTCAGAAAAAAAGAAACACACCAGTCTCGACTGCATATGTGGACATATTTCTATACTGTGCTCTATTTACACAAAGTTAGGTTAGTTCATCATGTAGGTGATGTATGTGCTCCCAAAATTTTACACTGCTGCACTGACATTGACCCGGGTTGGTATGACCAACAGGTCAAAACAAGCTCAGAACAAAGTGACCGCTGTGCCCTGATTGGTGCTCTGGCTTTGCACTTTTTGTTTTGACATGTTACGTTTTTATACACACAGAAACCAAAAGGAATGACAGATTTCTCAAAATGTAGGAGGAAAAAGTCAGATATTAGAGTGAAAGGAAAAAGTCGCCCAAAATGGAAATACTAAAATAAAGTACAGATACACAAAAAAATACTTAAGTACAGTAACTAATTACATTTTCTTAGTTACTGTCCACCACTGGATGCTAGCTAATGTCTGTAAGCTGATAACAGAATTGGCAGCTGTGCCGGACTTTGCCAATGACTACATTTGGGAGGAGAAAAAGCAAAATATTCAAAAATAAAAAGAAACATTGCAGGGTGGCATTTTTGTTTTACCCCGTATCAAAATTATATTGTTATGGGGTGAAAAAAAAATTACACTGTGTGTCAAATTACAGTATTTATGTATCGTTACCCCTCGACTACTATAACGTAGTAATATACTTCAACCCGGTTAAGACTTTTTAAAAATACTTTTTCTATTACTTTTTCTACTTGAGGGACATTTTTATATCACCGCTGTTAAAAAGAAAAATCTCCAAATTGGTAACTTTACAGAACATGGGCAAAATGTTGATAACATTTAATGTAAGTTAATATAAAGACACTTTATTCCAAGCAGTTCAGGAGTACAACCGTCAATCCATTCACACAGTCTTCTTCTTCTTCTTCTTCTTCTTCTTTCGGCTGCTCCCTTTAGGGGCCGCCACAGTGGATCATCTGCCTCCATCTTGCCCTATCCACTGCCTCCTCTACTTATACACCAACCATCTCCATGTCCACCTTCACTACATCCATAAACCTTCTCTGAGGTCTACCTCTTCTCCTTCTACCCGGCAGATCCATTTCCAACATTCTTTGCCCAATATATCCACTATTCCTCCTCAACACATGTCCAAACCATCTCAACCTGGCCTCTCTGGCTTTATCTCCAAACTGCTCCACCTTCACTGTCCCTCTGATTTGCTCATTTCTAATCTTGTCCATCCTTGTCTCTCCCAATCAAAATCTCAGCATCTTCATCTCCGCCACCTCCAGCTCAGCCTCCTGTCTTTTAGACAGAGCCACAGTCTCCAAACCATACATCATAGCAGGACGCACTACTGTCTTGTATACCTTCCCTTTCACTCTTGCTGCTATCCTTCTGTCACACATCAGCCCTGACACCCGTCTCCACCCACTCCATCCTGCCTGCACCCTCTTCTTCACCTCTTTTCTACACTGTCCATTGCTCTGGATGGCTGACCCAAGATATTTGAAGTCATCCACCTTTATGACCTCTACTCCTTGCATCTTCACCTTTCCACCTACCTCCCTCTCATTCACACACATGTATTCCGTCTTGTCTCTACTGACATTCATTCCTCTCCTCTCCAGTGCAAACCTCCACCTTTCCAGATTCTCTTCCACCTGCTCTCTACTCTCACCACAGATTACAATGTCATCTGCAAACATCATGGTCCATGGAGCCTCCTGCCTGACCTCATATGTCAACCTTTCCATCACCATTGCAAACAAGAAAGGGCTCAAAGCTGATCCCTGATGTAGCCCCACCTTCACCTTGAAACCATTTGTCACTCCAACTGCACACCTCACCACTGTCTCACTATCCTCATACATGTCCTGCACCACCCTAACGTACTTTTCAGCTACACCTGACTTCCTCATACAGTACCACAGTTCCTCTCTTGGCACCCTATCATATGCCTTCTCTAGATCCACAAAGACACAATGTGAGACACTCCTTCTGACCTTCTCTGTACTTCTCTACCAGCACTCTCAATGCATCTGTGGTGCTCTTTCTGGGCATGAAACCAAACTGCTGCTCACTGATCTAAACCTCTCGCCTTAGCCTTGCTTCAACAACTCTTTCCCATACCTTCATGGTGTGGCTCATCAACTTTATACCTCTGTAGTTATTGCAGCTCTGCACATCACCCTTGTTCTTGAAAATGGGGACCAGTACACTGCTTCTCCACTCATCAGGCATCCTCTCACTCTCCAGGATTTTGTTAAACAACCTGGTTAAAAATTCCACTGCCTTCTCTCCTAAACATCTCCATACCTCCACAGGTATGTCATCTGGACCAACTGCCTTTCTATTCTTCATCCTTTTTAAAGCTGCCCTCACTTCCACCTTACTAATTCTCTGCACTTCCTGATCCACTATCTCTCCCCCCGTTGTCCTCCTCTCTCTCTCGTTTTCCTCATTCATTAGTTCTTCAAAGTACTTCTTCCATCGACTCATCACTCTCTGTTCACTCACTAGTACATTTCCCTCTTTATCCTTTATCAGCCTAACCTGCTGTACATCCTTTCCAGCTCTATCTCTCTGTTTAGCCAAACAATACAAGTCCTTTACTCCTTCTTTACTGTCCAGCCTCTCATACAGCTCATCATAGGCCTGAGCCTTTGCCACCATACTTTTCGCTATGCGACTAGCCTCACAGTACTCCTGCCTACTTCCTTCATCTCTCTGGTTATCCCACTTTTTCTTAGCTGCCTTCTTCTTCTGAATACTCTCCTGGACTTCCTCATTCCACCACCAACTTTCCTTGTCTTCTTTCCTCTGACCAGACGAAACACCCAACACATTCTTGCCAGTTTCTCTCACCACCTTAGCTGTAGTTTCGCAGTCCTCAGGTAGCTCCTCACTGCCCCCAAGGGCCTGTTGCAATTTTTCCCTGAACTGCCTGCAACCATCCTCCTCCTTCAGCTTCCACCATCTAATCTTTGGCTCTGTCTTCACTCTCTTCCTCTTCTTTGTTTCTAATCTCATTCTACAGACAACCACCCTATGCTGCCTTGCTACACTTTCCCCTGGCACCACTTTACAATCTCCAAACTCCTTTAGGTGGCATCTCCTGCTAAGGATATAATCCACCTGTGTGCACCTCCCTCCACTCTTGAATGTCACCCTGTGTTCTTCCCTCTTCTGAAAATACGTGTTCACCACAGCCATTTCCATTCTCTTTGCAAAATCTACAACCATCTGACCTTCCGCATTTCTGTCTTTCACACCATACATACCCAGCACCTCTTCATCCCCTCTGTTCCCTTCACCAACATGTCCATTGAAGTCTGCACCAATCACTAATCTCTCCTCTCTAGGGACATCATCTACCACTTCATCCATCTTACTCCAAAATTCCTCTTTCTCCTCTAACTGACAACCAACCTGTGGTGCATATGAACTGACCACATTCAAAATCACACCATCAACCTCCAACTTCAGGCTCATGATCCTGTCTGACACTCTCTTTACATCCAGAACACTTTTCCCAAGCTGTTCCTTTAGGATTATCCCTACTCCATTTCTCTTCCTCTCTACACCATGATAGAACAGTTTGAATCCACCTCCAATGTTCCTGGCCTGGCTTCCTTGCCATCTGCTCTCCTGGACACACAGAATATCTACCTTCCTTCTCTCCATCATGTCTGCAAGCTCTTTGCCTTTACCAGTCATTGTCCCTATGTTCAGAGTCCCTACTCTAACCTCCACACTCCTGCCTTTCCTTCTCTCTCGCTGCCTTCTAACCCACCTTCCTCCTCTCCTCTTTGATGGTCTTTGACCTACAGTAGTCCAATTTCCACTGGCACCCTGCTGGTCAACAGTACCGGAGGCGGTCGTTGTTAACCCGGGCCTCGACCGATCCGGTATGGCAATCATATTTGTGATCCGCATGATAGTTTTGGCACAAGTTTTACGCTGGATGCCCTTCCTGATGCAACCCTCACCATTTATCCTGGCTTGGGACTGGCACCAGAAGTACATTAAGTACACCCCTAATGGCTGGTTTCAATCCATTCACACAGTATAAAGGGCTATTGTTGTGTTCAAATGGCATAAAAAAATTCTATTTGAAATAATATTCACGGCCCACTAATATTTTTTGCACAGTGTCCACAAAGTCATAGTTAGACTCCTGACAATCACTTCAATACTTCAATACAACCAACAGATTCAGGCTGTAACATGTCAAAAGAGCAAGTGTACAGTTTTTGGTGTGCAGTACCCACCTCTAGTCGCCTGATTTCCTCTTACGTAGTCAGGAAAGAGGGGGAAACGTTTTGAATGGATAAGCAAAATGCAGATTGCATGAACAAAAGCTTCATTCGCATGGCAACAAATGTGATGAGTGTGCAAGCTTGTCTTTTGCCGACAAAGGTTCTGATACTTTTTTTTTCCTCTCTCTTTTTTTTTTGATGAAGCAGTGGAAACGAGCCATGGTGACAGCGTGCGCCTACGCAGCACGGCTCACGCACCCTTTATTTAAGGTCTATGAGCGTAGCATGACGCTCACACATTGATCACATCTAGGAATGAATGCCATTAAACAGGGTGTGAGGCAAAAGTTCACCTTTTGTTGTAATATACATGCATTCTGATTACATAAAACAAGATTTTCGCCTTGAGCTAACACTTGAGTAGCAAACATTAGGTTACAAAAAATAGCTATTTTATTTCTTTCTTTCTATAAATAGCTGCTTTAGCAAGATATTTTCTTGCTGCTCCCTAATCTCAAAGGAGCACGAGTTCATATCATGATTATTAGGCTGCTGCGAAATTTACTGTGTAACCACTCATTACTAATTCGGCGACCGTTCAGAGTTTGAACTGCATAAATACCCAATTATAGTCTTCCTCATTTCTCTGCTTGATGTGTTCCCTTTGTTTAAAGTACACATGTGATTAAGGCCCTATTGCATGCTAGCATTGTGCTTATGCCTGCCTGAAGTAAGTATTATTTTCTAATCTGCTGAGCAAACAGATACCATGTTCAATGCTATTGTTCCTTTTGTTGTGAATGCAGCATTTTTTTTCATTGCAAACCACAATGGAAGTATTGGAGCTTTGCAGCGGTTTACAGAATCAATGTAACCTATGATATGTAATGCTAACCACACTGCATGCATTTTTACATGTTTGCGACATAAACATGGGCCAGACTTCATATAAAAGGGCTTTTAATAAAGTTTTTTACTGCATTCCCTTAACTGGTGCCCTGTAGTTGCTGCAGTTGCTAATTGCATCAGATTTTGACGCTTGCTTATAAAGCCAGAAATTGACCTGCTCCTCCCTACCTGATGGCAGTAGTCAAAACCTGACCCATATCATGAGCCCACCTACCTACAGACAAGCGTCAAGATTTTTCCCAAGAGGTGGCATAAACTTCCACTGGCTGTCCAAACAGCTGAAAACAAGCTATCAAGTCTTAGTGACTGATATTTCAAATGAAAGCATTTATTGCTTGGTTATAAACAATAATGAAAGGAAAGGTTATTTTTAAAGGTGTATTTTAGAATGAAAGTGCACCAGAAAATGCTTTTTAACGTGCATTTACACAGAAAAACAAAAACTTTGTGATGAGCTTGTATAATACACCACTGTTGATCTTTCTTCTTTTAGTTCTCCCCCTTTTGTATTTTTTAATCCTGGTCATTTCCATTCCTGGACATCTAGAGATTATACCCCCCCAGTATGCAGGTATAAATGCACCCATAATGCATTTAAAACAGATTAAAGCTGATCACTCAGATCACTTCAAGAGGTTGTTTGAGACGCATTTTGGTCACATCAAGTTTCTTCAAGCTACATTTAACAACCAAAACTTCTGCCAACATTGCAACGGTGCCCCATTCTAGAGCACCCCCGGACGTGTGTCTACTAAACAGACACAGTTCAGTTTCTCTTCTTTGTCTCTTTGTTTTTTCTCTATCCTGCTCATGTTTGAACACATGGTCCACGATGGCGATGACTAATACAAGAGGCAAATTATTCTAAACAGCCGCCGTCTTGTAAACATTGCTGTAATGAAATGAATAACATCCTGTATAAGAGCTGATTTGCTGATTACATCCCACAGCTATCATAGTTCAACGTGACTAACCAGAGATGCATTTAACTACCAAGTGTAAATGGATGCGGTTAAAATCTTATCAGGTTACAATCGAGCTACCCACTCTTGCTTGAGCCACACTGTTTGAAATGGTGAGTTTTATGATTGGGCAATAATGATGGGAAAAGAGTGGTCGACTGAACAGTGACAGAGTGATGACGGCGCTTACCGTGAGGATCAAATATCTCTGCTAATACTTCAATCATGCTGACTCATGTGTGAAGACATCACCTAAATATTTCAGCTACCCGAATGAGGAGAAAACACAACGATAAAGTTAGTCAGCTTCTTATTCGAATAATGGAAATATGGAAATGGAGCAGCAGTTACACTAGAATGGAAAATCTGAATAATAAGCTGGTGAACAGGACGCTAACTTCAGCCAAAAGGAGAAAAGTCTCAGCAACTACATCTCTCCACAGTCTTCAAGCAGCCGCCCAGTTCTGATTCTGAACAGGTGAAAAAAATAACATGCTCTGCAGAGATGCTAATATCTCCACCTCTATTCAGTTGTAGAGTCCACCTCTATTCGGTTGTGCATTCTGCAGTTTGTGAGGAGTGACAGATACATTTCAGCCAGCAAGAGCCATACAAACACAAGATCCAAGTGTAAATGAGCTTTTAAAGCTCAGTTCATTTAATACTGAGACAGCTATACTGTTTACATTATTTTACATTTGTACAGATTTTCATTCATATGTTTTCTAAGAAAATGACGTTCCCTCAAAAGGCACTTCAAAAGGCACAGGTTATCTTTTGAAAAATGTTTTGGAAATGACAAATTATGAAAAAAAGAAAAAAAATATACAAAAATAAATGTTATTAGCATTTCTTTCCTAATTCTGTATCAAAAATGATCATCTCTTGATGCAATAACAATGATACATGTTGTATTGTGTAATTTGCATACCGTTACACCCATATGGATGGATAATGGTGAAAATATATGATGTTTAAATTTACCTGAACTAGTGGTTTGTTATAAGAGAAAAAAGCAACCAGGTCAATTGGCTACTCAGGCCACAAGCTCTGCATTTTTTAGTAGCCAAAATGTGAAATGTTGTGGCCAGGAGCTCTGTTGACCACTGAGTTGGAGGAACTTTTGAGTGAGTGTGTGTTGGTATGCTGGTCAGTGCGCTGGTGTAGGTCGGTGGATTGTAATAGGACTCAGAAGGCACAGGGCAGCTCAGAGAGGATATAGAGAGGTCCAGTGACTGAGCTTAGGCCAGCTCATGCTGGACTTATCTCATCACACAGCCTGTCAGACACACCAGAGACATGGACACGCACACACACACACACACACACACCTACACACAAACACAAAAAAACACATGCACACATTGTTTCTTGTCCTCTCTGTGAACAAATATCAGAACATACAAGGATACAGACAAAATACAAGGTCAGTTTGTACACTTATATGATAGCTCAATAAGAGATCCTTGATGCTCAAAACTTTCACAGTACACTAGAACATCAAATACAACATCATCTAGAGGTGAAACCAGGGGTAGACATGGGCTGGAATACATTGGAACATCAATCCAGGACTAAATGCTGGGATGGAGCAGCATTCCTGGCTTTGTGTTTATAGGGAAAACTGCATGTAATGTTTTAAACTGTTTCTAAAGCATCTGTATGAGCCAAAGTGATGTTGAATGTACCCCAAGTCCAGCCTACAACTCATTCAGCCAATGGAAAGTGACAGTGCAGAAAGATCTGCCCACCGAGTTTCCATGGAAACATATTCTAAAGCAGTCACAAGCCCCTAGAAATAACAAGCACTAAAATTGAACACTTTTAGAAAAAAGCTTAGTTATTGAAGCAAGGGTGCATACACAGCCTAAGCCCCGCTCCCGCCCACCCACTTACGATGCAACCAGATACCTACATTTGAGAACTGACAATAAATGAAGAAGTGCATAGTTTTCAATTTCAATATATTTTCAGACATCTTTCAATAATGTATTGAAATTGTTCCGCCGTCAAAATTATTATTGCCATTACAAAACCTTGTTACTTCACTTCTTCTGCAGCTCTTGACATTTTGTGACTATTTCACAAAAAACGGGTGAATAGAAATGGGCTCATTTTGGAGACATGAGCTTGTTATGACAGTGATCACATTGCAACTGAACATTTTTCTCCAGCCAATAAAACAGACAAACACACACAGGAATGCACACATGCCTACACAAACAAATGCCTGCCTGGATGCATTTTCCATGTGGTTCTTCCTGTATGTGGTCATTAGGAAAGAGATTTTCCCAGTTCTGTCTACACTTTAAATTGTACTGTGTAAAAAAAGCCTCGAGCATTCAGCAAGAATGTCTAAGTTATCTGTTATCTCAGCACACACACACGCGCGCCCGCACACACACACACACACACACACACACACACACACACACACACACACACACACACACACACACAGCTTGCTGGTGTCACTTTCAATTACACAACTTGCCAGTTTTAGGAGACAGTAATTGAGCCCAGGGCATTTCCTCTATTTAAAACCACAGGAGTTCCCAGCGTTCACACTGCAACCCGGCATAAACCTCCCTCTTCCCAACACTCTCCTACCACCAATACCCTCCCTCCGGGAGCATTATGGGGAAGAGGAAGAGGAAGAGAAAGAGAGAGAGAGAGAAAATTGTGATTTGAGCCAGAAAAGTAGCCCAGACCAGACTCATTCAAAAATTAAACAGTGCCCATCCTCATTCTGTGCCTGATACACACTGATTTTCAGGCTTTGGGACACATTTACTTCAAAACAATGGAATCTAACTGCTCACTATGTGACCATGAGGCTTCAAAAGCGGTATGAAAACACACACACACACACACACACACACACACACACACACACACACACACACACACACACACACACATTCTAAGCCGCTTGCCATTCTGGGTCGTAGGGGGAAGCTGGATCCCATCCAAGCAGTCATTGGGTGTCCAGGGTGTCCAGGGTGCCCTGCAATGGACACACCCTTGACAGGGCACCAGTCCATTGCATGGGACGGTATTAAAATAATAATAATGCTGAAAAACAAAACTCATGATAGGTCTAAATCTTTCAACGTCACTTTTCATTTTAAAAATAACTTTAAAAAAGGCAACAGCAAGGTTAGGGATATAGACAGCCACCATCCAAGAGAAAGTACCCTATAAATGACGATCTAAAATATATTAAGCTTATTACAGTTTTCATTACTGCTGTGGGTTTAAATAGATCACAACATGATATGTAAAATATCTATGGTCTGAATATGCCGTTTTTTTACAATTTGTTTTATTTACTTGTTTATTTTTAAAGGTAATCGCAGCGGTAGCTAGCTAAATGCATACCTTTGCATTGCGCATCTTGCACATCTGTACACTAGACACTTTATTTGGTACAATATATGCACATATTTATTTATTCATTCTGTGGTCATTATATGCCGTCACCTGTACATTTTTATACAGGCATTATTGCACTGCATTTCTCATTCTCTTATACATATTATCACAGACTGTGGTATTTTTTTCTATTTGTATATATGCCTGTAGATAAGATCTGGTTTATTTATTCGTGTTATATGTCTACACCTGTTTACAGTTACTGTATAGTGTTGTGTGTCTGCTACTGGCTGCTAAATTTCCTTCGAATCAATAAAGGGTTAAATCAATATTCGGATCAATAAAGTATCTATCTATCTATCTATCTATCTATCTATCTATCTATCTATCTATCTATCTATCTATCTATCTATCTATCTATCTATCTATCTATCTATCTATGGTGTTTGTTTGTTAATCAGTTCAGCAGATTTACATTGGTTAGCTATGCTAGGTAGGGCTGAGGTTTGCAGTGGTTTGAGAAGCATCTTTTCCAAGCAGACTGAACTGCTTTGAACAGCTGACAGTAACGGTGCACACAGGTGAACCATTTCACAGGTTTTCTGTACAAACTGTATTGTTTCAACCACCAGTGTCTTAAAAACAAGAGGAGCTTCTCTAAGCAGATTGAGAAGTTGAAAAGAACAGAGAGGGTTCTTGATGCCAGATAAGTGGCATCACAGTTTAGAGCAGTTTATCTTGATAGTCTAAAGACTTTTGTGTGCCTTTCATCTTTGGCAAATGTTTTAATCTAATTTTGATGCCAAATCAAGGACATTCACGGAGTCAATTACGCCATTAAAACTGTGACAGACAGGGTAGTAGTTTTGATCACATTTTCATGACATCAGTAGTGAGAACTCCCTTTAAAATCAAGCAAATTGAACAATATTTTTCTCACACTGATGATGGCCATGGAAAAAAAGAGCACCAGAGATCTTTAATCCTTTATTATATTTGTCTTTCATTTCTTCATCTTACAAACATGATGCAAAATTCTTATGTTGTGTGCAGTAAACTGTTGCTGTAATGGGGAGTAATGACAGAATTCCAGATGCTTGCAGACAGAAGATAAAGAAGGTTTAATGATAAACCAGCCAACCAAATCCAATAAGGGGCAAAACACCAAGAGTAATCAGAGTTCAAGCAAGGGGTCAAAACCCATCCATCCATCCATCCATCCATCCATTTTCTAAGCCGCGTCTCCGTCAGGGTCGCGGGGAGGGGTCAAAACCAATATCCAAAAAACAGCAAAGGTACAAAAACATGATCAACCCAATAAACATACAAGAGAGACCACTTAGTAATGTCAGTGAAACAAAACCTCACAAAGACCGAGTCTAAAGCCCGGCCTTTAGTACTCTCAGCTGTTACGATTCACAGGTGAAGATAGTTAAAAGTCAGGTGATTGCGAGCGCTGATAGGAGTGCATATTTACGTCCGAGGTCACCTGATCTCCCAGCGTATTCTGGGAGTTGGAGTCCGAGTCCTAATGGGGACTCACATGTGTGACAGTTGGGAGGCACGGTGGCATGGTGGATAGCGCTGTCGCCTCACAGCGAGGAGGGCCTGGGTTTGATTCCCCGGCCGGGCGGTCAGGTGGCCAGGGTCCTCTCTGTGTGAAGTTTGCATGTTCTCCCCATGTCTGTGTCGGTTTTCTCCCACAGTCCAAAGACATGCAGTCAGGCCAATTGGACATGCTAAATTGCCCCTGGGTGTGAGTGTCTGTCTGTCTCTCTGCCCTGCGATGGACTAGCAACCTTGTGGCAACCAGGGTGTATCCTGCCTTCTGCCTGGGTTGGCTCCAGCACCCCATTGCGATCCTGACGGAGAAGCAGCTTAGAAAATGGATGGATGCGTGACAGTTGCATCTGAGTAGTATCTAATCTCCTCAGAAATCTCTCCTGAAAAATGAATAGTTTGTAGTTAATGGCTATTTTGACCTTCTAAAAAATTCTTTCTTGCAACTTTGTCTTGTGAACTTTTTGACAAATGGACGAATAGAAACAGACCAAAAAATTAGAGTAAAGCCTTGTCACATTTACATACATAAAACATACGTTATAGGACATTTTCCCTTTGATAAAGTCACAGATTTTGAGATGTTAGCCTCCTTTCACTCTGTTCCTCCATGGTCAAGACCCAGTCAGGACCACCCCAGACCAGGTATTTTTTGGGTGCTGAATCACTCTCAGCACTGCAGTGAGAATGATGTGGTGGCGGTGTGTTAGTTTGTGTTGCGCTGGTTCAAATAGATCAGACACAGCAGAGCTGCTGGAGTTTTTAAACCCTGTGTCCACTCACTGTCCACTCGGCCGGAGCCTATCCCAGCGGTCATCGGGCGGAAGGCAGGATACACACTGGACAGGTCACCAGGCCATCGCAGGGCAGACAGACAGACACACACAAGCACACACACACACACACACACACACACACACACACACTTACACACACACACACACACACACCTAGGGGTAATGTAACTGTGTAACCCTGTGTCCAATTGGCCTGACTGCATGTCTTTGGACTGTGGGAGGAAACTGGAGAACCCGGAGGAAACCCACGCAGACACGGGGAGAACATGCAGACTCCACACAGAGAGGGCCCCGGTCGCCCGGCCGGGGAATCGAACCCAGGCCCTCCTAGATACAAGTAGTTCAATTCCCGACAAGTACAATTGTAGGGCTGTACACATACGCAAGCATTTAAATCTTTTCAAGAGTTTAATCCCAATTTGGTTGCAGATAAATGTATCAAACGATTCTAACATGACAGTCAGGTTAAGATCAACTTCTTCATTTGTGTGTTGCATACAGCAACTTAAATGCTGCACTTGTTCAAATTATGAAATGTGTTATTTATAAGGGCTTGAAATTCTGTCTATCTTGTTTGCTCTGCATTCTGAGATTCTTTTCTGCTCTGGCTCTCACTACTTGTTTTATTTAACTTCTTGCAAACGGAGCCCTTGTGTATTAACAGTCTGCTCATTCTTCTCTTGAAGGATGAGCAAATTTGAAATGATCCTCGTGGTCAGGAGATCTCTGTGGAGGGCAGCCTTTGCTATTAGATCGAAACGTCTGCCTTGATAGTCTTTCACGTTTGTCTTAATTTCAGATAATGTGTGTTCGGTGGCTTGAGCTTTAGCCTCTGCCTGCTCGTTACTTCTCATTATAACTCATAACTCACTTCACAAGATCTTCCTCACAACCAGAATCCAACAGCCTACAGATTGTCCCCCAAGACAAGCGGGTGATGTAGCTCATCTTAATGAACATTCATTAGACCTTCATGTGTTTATTCTTTTTTTTCTTTGTTTTTAATGCGCCGCTGAGATGGCGAGTAGGAGGGCTAGGACTCATCGTGGAGCCAAATCCAGTTATCGATCGCAATTTCGCTAACTAAGCCAAGATGGGCCCACAGTGGCTGATCCGCTTTACCTTGATAGGGGTATGTATGTATGTGTGTGTGTGTGTGTGTGTGTGTGTGTGTGTGTGTGTGTGTGTGTGTGAACCCCACATGCCTGCTAGGAGCACCCAGCTTCCTTGAGAGCAGGCAGGGAGAGAGGCCTACTTCTATTCATTAATAATTCACTGCAGGCACTCTCTATCTCCCCTATGGCTCCTATCAGATTACAGCTAGCAGCCAAGACTCAAGGTTAGTGAGAATGATAGAACAGCGAGCCAACAATAGCCATGGATTGGCCTTCCCACTGGTTGTGGGTGTGGGTGAGAATAGAGTAAAGTCATTATATATATATATATATATATATATATATATATATATATATATATATATATATATATATCACTTTAATTCACGTTTTTTTCTTTTTTTTGTTTGCAGTGTTTGCAAAAGTTTTATTTGTTTAATTTCCAGACAAAATTGCTTTTAAGTACAGGTTCTACATTCTTTAGGAGCAGAAAACCAGGTATCACAGCTTCTATTCATTTTAGAAGACTTGCGTTCAGCTTTTTTTTTAATCGGCAGGGATATTTTTCCACATCTCCAAAGTTCAGTCTTAGAAGTTGGTTGATTTACTGCTTATCAGGATTCTCATAATCCTAAACACATTCAGGTCTGGACTCTGGGGTGGTGAGGACACCAGCAGCTTCTTTGATTGATTTGTAAATGCTCTTTTTTTGCCTATTTCTTCCTATATTTTGAACTGCAGCTGTTTTTCTTTAAGTTTTCTGTTCTTATGCAAGCGGATTGTCTTGAGAGCGGATCTTATTCAAGTGGATTTAACATTATGAAGTGTTGAGCAAAACCACAAATTGGATGACCATATTTAATACTGGTTTGCCACAAGGACAGATTTAGAAATGGTGAAACACACTGACACACATAAAAATAATCAATATTATTATTGTTATTCTAATAATTGTGTTTGTTTGGGCAAATAAACCCAGACAATTTTTTTTTTATTGTAATTTTCTCAGGTGCCTAAAACTTTTGCACAGCACTGGATACAAACAGTAACAGTTTTAGTAAAGTTTAATAACTCCGTAACTGTCCGTGAGAAGATTTCATGACAAATGGGTCAATGGGTTACTTTAATGTATGTTGAATGAAACAAGCGTAACATTTTAAATCAGATTTTTTCTTTCTTAGCCTCCTCATTCCCAACATCCCCTATGCATTCTAGCTCCATAGAAGCAGATGTGTCACCACACTCACCTGTATTGTCTTTGTGTTGGCTAATCGTTGAATATATTGTTTTCTGTTTTGTCTTTTTAGAAACAAAAACAAATATATCAGATGACAAGAAAGATGGTCACTGCCTCCTGTATCTATTTTCTGAACGTATTTCTTTTTAGAGAATCTGTCTTGTCAAAGGTAAAAATAGTAGGTATTTAAAGATACATTTGAGATACATTTTATTTATCTCAAAATAAATAAATTATTTTTTTTTTTATGATTTCAATGAATTTCACTGCATAAGACACCCCCAACAAACCTAAAGATTTCCTCTTTCTGAAATGTGCAGCCTTTGTTGAGATTTTATTTCTGTCTATGACACTGGGGCAGCAGTATGTATATAATAAATGTGACATTGTACATAAAATCGTAATATAGCTTATGAAATGATTTCACTTTTTTCATCAATTGCCTTAATTGTTTCAACCATTTGTTCATTTTAAATACTGTAAATCAGTGTACATGCTTTGTCTTAAAAAGCTATGATTATTATGATCAAAAAATCATTTCATATTTTAGGAGCTATTTATGCAGATGTTTCGGTGATTCCAAGAGTTCAGAAGAGTCCAGAATCTCCAAATATCCAAATATCCAGTATAGTGGACAATGAATTTTATATTTTTTCCCAGTAAACAAACTAAAAAATATATAATGGTATTTAATAAGCAGCAGAGAAAATGTTTCATAACAAAACACTGTCTAGTTAAGGGTCTAGTCTTGGGAATGGGGAGAATACAGTCATCAACTTGGGGAAATATATATAAAATACACTGGCCTTCAAAAGGTTGGAATAAAACCAATTTGTGTATAAAATGATTCTAACGTGTTAGTCATGTACAGCTTTACTAGTTACACATGATTAGTGGGACACTATGAAGATTTAATTAAAACAATACATTTTGTGATCAGAGCTGTATAAGATTCTAAAGTGACCAAGAAATTGGCACAGAGTTATAATAAAGTTAATATCCAGAATTCATTATATATCAAAAGTGGAAATCAAATCTCAAGGCACAAAAAGGCAGCGGATAAAAACAGTATATTATTCTTCATTTTACACACTTCTTGTTCACAAAACTCCTGAAGTTTAGAATAAAATTTAAAAACTAGGTTTTATTTACCTTCATTATGTATATAAAATGACATAGTATTACAAAATGACCACTAATTAATACAGCTATTAATTAATACACTATATAATACAGATATTCCAAGCTTCTCAGTGACAGTGGGCTTAATTCACTTAACTGTGCTTTACTCAATCCACTCAACGCTCTTTGCGTTATACTAAGTGGCTCATTAACCTGCAGCAAACGTGTAAGTGGGGGTGGAATCCTGTGTGTATGAATGTGTGTGCACATGTATGTATGCAGTCAGACACACAAGAAAACAGCAACTTTTTTTTTTTTTTAGAAAAGTTTACTCTTAAATGAATGCAAAGGTCTCACAGAGTAAATATCGAATGAGAGGCGCTCAATCAGAGTCTGAAAAAAATAAAAAGAAATCAAAAGCAGCTCCTCGGGAGCCAGTTACCCCGATGACTCTGTGTTGGAGCACTAACCTCTTGAGCGCATTAGCATTTTTTTAGTAGCAGATTCTGGGGGCGTGTCGAAGAAAGCAAGCAGAAGGGCATCTCGGATGTGAGTGTATGCATGAGTGTGTGTGCGGGGAGCGGGTCGGTCGAGATATGATTCTCCCACAGAGGGCGTGGAGGTTTTGGCAGCCGCAGAGCAGCGGAGCCAAGGCCTCAGGCCGCCCGCACTCACTCAGCCAGTGAGCAAAGCCCATGACTTTCATGCTAGAGTGGAGCTCCTCTCCAACCCACACTACAGAGAGAGAGAGACTGGGGGAAAGACGGAAAGAGATAGAGAGAGCAAGCCCTGACCTACCCAGATCCACTTGGCAAGAGCAGCAGTGGTCTGAGTATGGAGGAGAAAATAGCAGGCCTGTCAACATAGATCGAGTTCCCTCTGGTCGACTTATAGCTCACAGTGCGAGCCGCGCACCCGCTGCTCCATTGTTAATGCATTTACAATAAAGCTTGCGAGATCAAAACTTCAGTCGCCTATGCCTTGAGAGCGAGCAGGAAGGCTAGTCTCCGGCTACAGCTGAAAAAGCTTGCATGTGCAACCCGTAACCTTGGCTTGGCCCAGTTTCAGGCTTGTCTGGGGGGAGCCATGAAGAAACTGGCTCTTTAGTATGAATTACTAATCTGCGCAAACTAACTTTACACCAACTTCTTCCAATCAAACTTCACGAAAGTTTAGTTTCAGCCCCGTTTAGCTTCGAACTGTGATTAGTGATTTGATTTCTTAGTCCTTCTAATAGCTTAGTGTAACTGCTGATCTCAGTGCCCAAACTGCCAGCGATTACCAAGAAAGATGATTCACTTATATGTCAAACAGATGGGAAAAGAACGTGTGATGCAGTCACTCTTGAATTTTGGACATTTCTGCCAAAATGCACAGAGGAGGATGTTCACATGCTGCACAGTTAGCTCTCTTTAACATAGTGCAATATCTGATTTTTTAAATGAAAGTATATGTACATATAAACCTTTGTACCAATTTTGGGTGTAATGAGTTTTTTTATAATACCTGACATAATTATCTAATAAAGTATAGAAAGGTATTCATCACTACATAGTACTGATATTTCAAGTACACGTAAAGGCCACTCCGGCAATGAAAAAGTGAAAAGAAGAAAAAAGAAAATTATTGAATGTGCTGTATAATGAATTTCGAAACAATTGCCTTGAATTACCTTGTCTGTTCATTTTATCAGAATTACACTCTACGTCAGCATTGGAGGGTAAGCGGCACCCATTCACAGCACAATATGAGCTGTGTTCAACAACTACATTAAATTCCAGTTGAAACTGACATGATGAATTGTTTTCCTGTCATCCTGTGAGAGTACAGGGCCACTTTATTAGGTACACCTTGCTAGTAAAAGGTTGGACCCCCTTTTGCCTTCAGAACCGCCTTAATTCTTCGTGGCACACTTTCAACAAGGTGTTGGAAACGTTCCTCAGAGATTCTGGTTGGTTATTTGAGTTCCTATTGCCTTTCTATCATCTGGAACCAGTCTGCCCATTCTCCTCTGACCTCTCACATCAACAAGGCATTTTCGTCCACACAACTGACCGCTCACTGGATATTTCCTCTTTTTCGGACCGTTCTCTGTAAACCCTAGAGATGGTTGTGTGTGAAAATCCCAGTAGATCAGCAGTTTCTGAAATACTCAGACCAGCCCGTCTGGCACCAACAAACACGCCACGTTCAAAGTCACTTAAATCCCCTTTCTTCCCCATTCTGATGCTCGGTCTGCACTTCAGCAAGTTGTCTTGACCACCTCTACAAGCCTAAATGCATTGAGTAGTGTTGCGGCCATGTGATTGGCTAATAAAGCGGCCAGTGAGTGTGTGTATATATATATATATATATATATATATATATATATATATATGTGTGTGTGTGTGTGTGTGTGTGTGTGTGTGTGTGTGTGTGTGTGTGTGTGTGTGTGTGTAAGTTGTATAACATAGTCAGTTGGGAAGCAGGAATTGATAGTATATCACTATTTCACTATTTTGAGTTTTTTCTGTTTATGACTGGTTAGCTAGCTTTATAACTGCAACTAAATTCAACCTCTTCAACCTCCTGGGCCAGCCTAACCTGGTCACCCCTATTTTGTAAAGTGATACAGACTGCATAATGCAGCCGTAGAGTGGTCAAATACAGTCTTGCACCAAACAGATGAGGTAGTGACAGATTTGGGTCTTGTGAGATGTTTAATCTCTTTAACTGATGTAGAAAATATATGCGTTGCGGGGCCCAGTTGGTAATGGAAGTGATATTATCCACCCACTTGAGGTCTTGTGAGATGGTGCTTCCCAGAAATTTAAATGATTCAGCTCTGCTAATGGCAGCAACATTAATGTCCAGGGGGAGTAATGTTGAGAGTTTTCTCCCTGAAATCCATGACCACTTTCACACTTTTAAGGTTGATAAGTTCTAGGTTATTATGGCTACACCAATCACCAGTCAGTACACCTCACCACAGTACATGGACTAGTGCCCGTCTGAGATGAAGCTGATCAGAGTCCATGAATTTGAGGAGAATGACAGATGGATGATTGGAGGTGCAGTCATTTGTGTACAGGGAATAGAGGATGCATCCCTGTGGAGTGCCAGGGATCTAGTGTACATCATTTAAATGGGTGAGGCGCATTCAGACACAGTGAAAATATGTCTCAAACACAATCTATATTTTCTGTATACACAATATGGCCAAAAGTATGTGGACGCTCCTCCTCATTATTGAGTTCAAGTGTTTCAGCAACACTCATTGTTAACAGGTGTATAAAATCAAACACTTAGCCATGCAATCTCTATAGACAAGCACTGGCAGTAGAATGGGTCATATTGACCATATTACTCTAAACACCGCACTGTCAAAGGATGCCATGAGTCAGTCAGTGAAATTTCTGCCCTGCTAGATCTACCCTGGTCAACCGTGAGCGCTGTTTTTGTGAAGAGGAGCAACAACAGCTCAGCCACAGAGTGGGGTCGGTGATTGCTGAGGTGCATCGAGCATAAAATTACCTATCCTCTGTCATCACTCACTACAGAGCTCCAAGCTGACTTGACAGCAACATCAGAACATCAGGAGCTACATAAAATGGGTTTCCATGGCCGAGCAGCAGCACACATGATTAAGATCACTATACACAATACCAAGTGAACGATGGAGTGGTGTAAAGCAATCCACCACTGGACTCTGGAGCAGTGGAAACATGTTCTCTGGAGTGATGAATTGTGCTTTAATATCTGGAAATTTGAGAGACAAATCTGCACTTGGAAGATGGCAGGAGAACACTACCTACTGAAATGCATGCACCTAAGGCAAAGGAGGAAGAATAGTGGATGATTTTGGTAGTATAGTGGATGTGTTTTAGGGTTTGTGCCCCTTAGTTCCAGTGAAGGGTAATGTTAATTCTACAGCATACAAAGACATTTTAGACTATTATATGCTTTGAATTTTGCTGCAACAGTTTGGGGAAGGCTCTTCCCAGCATGGCTATGCACAAAGCGAGCTCCACAAAGACATGGCTTGAGGAGTTTGGTGTGAAGGAACTCCAGTGGCCTGATCTCAACACCACTGGGATGAACTGGAATGCCAACTGTGAGGGAGTCCTTCTTGTCCAACATCAGTGCCTGACCTCACAAATGCTCTTAGAAAAGTTTTCCTTTGAGAGGATTATTATGGAGGTTATAGCTATAAGGGGGACCAATTCCATATTAATACCCATGGTTTCGGAATGGGATGACCAACAAGTTTGTATAGGTGCGATGGTCAGGTGTACACATACTTTGGCCATATACTGTATTTGGGGAAAGCTGTTGAACCACATTGTAGACCACTGAACCTCCATATTCAGAGACATTTCCAACAGCTCTATATAAGAGTGGTGTCAGACTTCTGTCCTGGCAGGCCACAGCACTGCAGGATTAAACATTCTGCTCCACATCTTAACAGACCTGATTCAGCTCCTCAGCTAATTTCAAATTGAACTGAATTCAGAGACATTTTACATTTACAGAAAGTTTTTCTATAATAAGATACAAAGTATTTTAACAATCACTGGTGGAGAAAGTACACACCTCCTGTAATTGAGTGACATGTCTCAAAATGCTCAAGATTAAAAAAGACTAAGATATCTCATTTTATAATTCTACTGTTATTTATTATTTTGCAGTTATTACAAGGTAACAGAAAAAAACATCACTAATGAACTATTATTGTAGCATCAAATGCAATTCTGTAGAACACTGCTCAACTTGGCAACCATCCATCTGTGGGTGGCTGATCTCCAGACCCAGGATTAAGTACCCCTGTCTCAGAATATCAGCTATGCTATTTAACAACATAATACACACAGCCTTGTATCTAATTAAAGTTGCTAAGCTACAACCCCAATTCCAATGAAGTTGGGACACTGTGTAAAACATAAATAAAAACAGAATAAGATGCTTTGCAAAGCCATTTCAACCTATATTCAAAGGAATACACTACAAAGACAAGATATTTAATGTTCAAACAGATCAACTTTATTGTTTTTTGCATATATTCACTCTATATTGAATTTGATGCCTGCAACACGTTCCAAAGAAGTTGGGACAGGGGCAACAAAAGACTGGGAAAGTTGAGGAATGCTCAAAAAAACACCTGTTTGGAACATTCCACAGGTGAGCAGGTTAATTGGAAACAGGTGAGTGTCATGATTGGGTATAAAGGGAGCATCCCTGAATGGCTCAGTCGTTCACAAGCAAGGACGGGAGAGGTTCACCACTTTGTGAACAACTGCGTGAGCAAATAGTCCAACCGTTTAAGAACAACGTTTCTCAATGTGCAATTGCAAGGAATTTAGGGATTTCATCATCTACAGTCCATAATATCATCAAAAGATTCAGAGAATCTGGAGAAAACTCTGCAAGTAAGCGGCAAGGCAGAAAACCAACATTGAATGCCCGTGACCTTTTAGTTAGTGACAGTCTCTCCATCTACAAATGCAAGTTAAAACTCTGCCATGCAAAGCGAAAGCCACATATCAACACCACCCAGAAACGCCGCCGGCTTCTCTGGGCCCGAGCTCATCTGAGATGGACTGACGCAGAGTGGAAAAGTGTCCTGTGGTCTGACGAGTCCACATTTCAAATTGTTTTTGGAAATCATGGACGTCGTGTCCTCTGGGCCAAAGAGGAAAAGGACTGATTGTTATCAGCACAGAGACAAGAAGCCAAGCATCTTTGATTTTATGGGGGTGTGTTAGTGCCCATGGCATGGGTAACTTGCACATCTGTGAAGGCACCATTAATGCTGAAAGGTACATACAGGTTTTGGAGCAACATCTGCTGCCATCCAAACAACGTCTTTTTCAGGGACGTCCCTGATTATTTCAGCAAGACAATGCCAAGCCACATTCTGCACATGTTACAACAGCGTGGCTTCGTAGTAAAAGAGTGCGGGTACTAGACTGGCCTGCCTGCAGTCCAGACCTGTCTCCCATTGAAAATGTGTGGTGCATTATGAAGCGCATTATGAACTGACGTTGTACATCAAGTAAGAACGGGAAAGAATTCCACCTACAAAGCTTCAACAATTAGTGTCCTCAGTTCCCAAACGCTTATTGAGTGTTGTTAAAAGGAAAGGTGATGTAACACAGTGGTAAACATGCCCCTGTCCCAACTTCTTTGGAATGTGTTGAGCGTTAGAGTTGTTAGAGCACGCTTTCTGTTTCCTTGCCGAGTTTAATTCTCTAGCAGAACCTGCACAGGCAAGGGCAACATATATGAGTCTTCTTGAGCACTGATGATAGCAAGAAGCGGAACTGATTGGTCGCTTTGTATTTGTTTTTTTGTACTCTATTCAATGGAATTAATATACACTCACTGGTCAATTATTAGGTGTTCAATTGCTTGTTAACGCAAATAGCTAATCAGCCAATCACATGGCCACAACTCACTGCATTTAGGCATGTAGAGGTGGTCAAGACAACTTGCTGAAGTGCAGAACGAGCATCAGAATGGGGAAGAAAGGGGATTTAAGTGACTTTGAACGTGGCGTGGTTGTTGGTGCCAGACGGGCTGGTCTGAGTATTTCAGAAACTGCTGATCTACTGGGATCCGAAACGGTCCGAAAAAGAGGAAATATCCAGTGAGCGGTCAGTTGTGTGGACGAAAATGCCTGGTTGATGTGAGAGGTCAGAGGAGAATGGGCAGACTGGTTCCAGATGATAGAAAGGCAACAGGAACTCAAATAACCAACCAAAATCTCTGAGGAACGTTTCCAACACCTTGTTGAAAGCGTGCCACGAAGAATTAAGGCAGTTCTGAAGGCAAAAATGGGTCCAACCTTTTACCAGCAAGGTGTACCTAATAAAGTGGTTGGTTCGCGTTAGACTTGTCCAACTTTTTAGCAGTGTGCAGGCAACACTTTTTCCACTCTATTACTTTATCTTATGAAAAAGTAATATTCCAGTAATCTACTTTGTTTCATAGAGCACAACAAAAATTGTTACAAACCTTTTAAACATAAAACATAAAATGTGCCATAATTTTTGTACAGGCCAAATTGTATGTTTTAATTCCCCCCCAGTACGTTAAATTCAGCAAATAAACAGTTATTGTGCATTAAAACATGCAGGGGTGTGTGAGCTGAAGAGGATTCATGTTTTTTTTTTCCTTACTTAGAAAATTAACAAAGCGTCTTTTTGGCAAAAATTCTGCATACATTGTATTTATGGCTAATTAATATTTGTAGCATTGTAGTTTGTGCTCTACTACAACTGCTGCTGGATTACTAAGAGACCCTGCGGTATGTGTGAATACTAATTGTTGGTTTCACACATTTGCAAGCTGGCCTGCTGTTATCGGACTTAGACACTTCAGGTCAATTTAAACCAATTAAATAAATGTTGTTTGTGAGTTTTGTGTACAAGAAGTACATACTTTCATATTTTAACAAAGAATAATTCATTATTCTGTGAGTACAGGTAATGTTGTGTGTAGTTTAGTGAAAAAGTATTTCGGCCTCCCTCAGTAAGCAGAACATTCTTTACCAAAAGCTTCAGTTATAATCACACCATATATGAACCACGTCGTGTTTAAAGGATTTAGCAGAAAAGCCCACTTCTTTGAGCAGTCATTCTAAACGAACATAGCTCATCAGTCTTGCTCCAACATGGTTTAGAGCAATTCACCTGAGAAACAGCCTGCATGTTAACATTACCCCAAATGAAACTTACAGTAATAGATAAAGACTGAAGCACTGGCATGTATGTTGTAGCCTAGCAGGGGGGTCCTTCTTTATGGATGTGCTTTTCAACTCAGCCTAGCAGCCACGGCAGACTGGATCCCACCAGGGAGAGGTCATCTCGTCCGCAGCAGATGAAAGGAGAGATATGTACTGCCCTTTAAAATTTCATGTCAGATTTATAGACTTTAGGCCCTTTCTTTCATGTATTAATAAGCTTGTGAACATCTGAGCAGTGGAGATTAGACCCCAAAATCACTCTCAATATGAATAAGTCTGCTTGTGTTAATGTGATTGGGACCTCTGCTTTTCATCTTGCTAAATGTATGACAGATCGGGCCTCGTTCACCAAACCTTGCTAAATATGTGAGTAAATTTGCACATAAAAGCGCTGCTTACGAAATGTTTCCGCCAGACTCGTCAGCGGCTCAAATTTGGTCTGATTTGTGCGTCATCAATCATGTATGATGAGTCTCTGTACATAGGATGGCACTTAAAATGTTCAAAAAATCTATCATCACTGTCACTTCTCCCACAATATTAATGAACAAACATGTAGGCACAGACTATAAACTTGGTCAAATGGAAGATATTTTAAAGAAGGACTGCATTCACACCCTCAACTATGCATCCATTCTTGTAAAGTTTCCTTTTCACCGCTTTTCTTTTCCACATAAAAATGTCACGGCATTGTAACCACTTTGTGGTAAAAGAATTTTACTGGTAAAAGGATTATTTACCACTACAAAAGCAACTCCTTCAAGCTGCTCATAAATATAAAAGGGGCTTTCTTTAAAGTAAAACTCTGGCCCTTATAAAATTCTGCATCTTCTGAGCTAAAGATGTGAAATCTAAGTGGAACACAGTAGGCCCAGCCTTGTTTTGGCGGCTTTGTACCAGGAACTAGCACATGGCCGCTGCCTCAAACCCAGATACTGACTTAATGTGGCGGTCTGGACTGAAGTGTGCATCCTCTGACCGCTGTCATTATGGCACAGAGCTATAGACATCAAGCTGCCTAGCCTGCTTTTTGACTGAGGCACCATACAGGGCAGCCAATCAGAACATTTACATATCAGTCATAAAGGTGCAGCAGCTTGCTTAGAGGGGAAGTTCTGATGACTGCTTTGCTTGCAATGTGTAATTGCATCTAACAGGTGGCAGCACATTTTGTACTGACTGGATGAATGTGATGATTGAATGAGTATTTAAACAGAACTCAGAACTCGGTGAAGGATGTGTCTGCAGAGGATGTAAGTGAATGATCTACTATTGTCATCATATCTTCATCAGTATAATGTGGATTTTGCAATGGAGACCAAAACAACAAGCCAGGTCTTCTTATTGAGTCTGCGTGGGTGGTGTTAATACGTGATAAAAGTATCAGATGTGATCAGAGAAAAATCCAAACCAACACCTTTGACTTTTAGATTTTAAATGATTTTGGGCTTTACAAGGTGACCCGCAGAAGCACACGGACACCTTTATTTAGCGTGTTGCTTTTCTCTCGACTCAGCAATGCTACTTATTTAAGTTTTACCAACAAAATCTCACATATAGCAGGTTCAAGATGTACGGATGGGAACCAGACGTCCAAAGTGGACGCATCTTAAAAGCTAGTTACAAATGTGTGGCCTGATGGCTGAGACACTGCTTTATGATAGAGACAAGGGTTTGGTCTACAACAAAAACTCATTCAAGGCAGAGAGGTACACGGTAGGTGTCATGAGGCAACATATTACCCTGGAGGGGGGACAGACCAGGAGATACATGATGCAGACCATCCCACCCCAAACTCTAACTGTATGTGATAATACTTCGTACCTCCCAACTGATGACAAAAACAGCTCTAGTTCAAATAATCAAACATCACTCTCGACTGAAATGTAAAGCTGTTAAATCACCAAGGCAGAACTTTTGTCAGTTTGATGAGACTCATGAGGCATCTTGATAAACGCATTTTCTAATATGTAACCTGGTCTGCCTCACCATACTCATAAGCTGCCCTCAGCCTGCTATGCTCCTTCATGCCACCTCCCATATACTGCCTTGTGTTTTTGTTTGTATTATTGTGCTCTTGCTGTCTGTGTTAAGTGTGTTATCTATGTACTTTGAATTGTAAGCGTCTTTGGGTCCTTGATAAAGCGCTATATTAAAAAAAAGAATTATTATTATTATTATTATTATTAATATAGAATATTATTATAGAACTGCGTTTTAAAAGATGGAAAATAGATGTGATCAGCTCAAATAATTGTGATCGGGTGATGACGTAATAATCATGACAGCCATAGCCAAGAAAAAGCCCAATAACTTTTTTCATTTCTGAAAATTGCTAATAGCCAACCTCACAGCTGGCTCACAACAAAGCTCTTCTGCTAGCATTAAAATGAAAACTAAATATAGCTTTTATCTTAAATGTGACACTAACATGACAGTAAATGTGCTATAAACTAATGCTAGCTAACTAAGTTCCTGGCAGCTTTTCTCACTGCCCATCTGCTCAGATATATTCAATATTTTGGCACATTTCACCGCATCCTGTTCAAGTGCTTTTTACATTCCTGTCTTCTTGGCACGCCGTGTTTTTTTTCTGGCTTTTGTCACTGCCATCCATCTTCATATCAATGACGTATGGAAATTGATCATTTTGCCAGCAACACATAATATAATGCAGAGATTAGCCTATTGATCAGTGTGTTCTGTCCGCCAGCCCCAGATTCACACCACTGTGCTGAATTTCAGTGAGCTAACTGACTGACTTCTGACTGACATGGACTTCAGGCTAAAACTGCTTCAAGTGATATTTTGCCTTAATTATGTTTACTTCACTACAGTCTATTTTGTCACCACCAAGTAATTATAATGCTACTGAGACTTTAGCAGATGTTTTGGCAATTTTAGCCTTTTAAGAGCAAAACTTCAAAATTCTAAGCCAGTACATAACTAGAAAACACAGCTTTAAACAGCAGTACGTACTTAAAATCACAGTAAAACACAGAAACATTTACATAATTGCAGAAAATGTGTTTCGGTAGTGACTTTGGGACACACAGAGCCTGTTTACAATTCACATTAATGTGTCTGTGACTGTATCTGGATACAACCCAATTTTTCTCCTCCCATGTAAAAAGCATGTCAACACATATGCTGTTCCCGTTTTACTTTTGTTTTCTCTTCTCCCCGTTACATTACTAATCGGCAAGCTTGGACTGGATACTTTCATTGGCCCACCGTCCAAGAATCATATATTTCTCAGTGGATGTCACAACATTTCTTACAACATAATAGCAAAAAAAAAAAAAAACCTAAAATACTGATTCTTGTAACTAAAATTCAGAGAAAAATACCTTATGAGAGGCTCAGTTCTTTAGCTTCTTATACCAAACCTGAAGTATGAAACCCGGGTGTAATCTTATACTCTGAGCTCTGTCCTGCATGAAGATGAAGATGGTAAAGTAGCTTTTTATCATTTGAGAAATATTGCTACGGTTCAGCCTTTTCTATCTAGAGAAACGTGTTCATGCTACAAGTTACAAGCAGAGTTGATTACTGTAATGCTCTTCTTACTGGATGTCCTAAAAAAACCCAAAAACAAACTAACAGTACATTCTCTACAACTCACACATCACGCACTCTAACAAAGACAAAAATAAGAGAGATCATATCACTCCCTATCTGAAAGAACTGCACTGCCTGTCTTTCAGGACAGATTTTAAAATTCTGATTTTAAAACCTTAATGTCTGTCTGTTTATGTCCCAATCTGTGATTCTAGATCTGCAGATACTGGCCTTGGAGAGGCATCTTTATTATGGTTCTAAACTGTGGAACTCAATTCCACTTTTTATGTGAGCTCAGTGTACACATAAAAAAAATCTGAAAATGTATCTTTGCATTCGATTAAAATTCTATATTTCTTTGGCATTTATGTTTAAGTTTGTCTGTCATTGTTTTGTCTATTACTGTAAAACATTAACACCAGTCTGTAAAGCACTGTGAACTGCCACTGGTATGAAAAGTACTCTATAAATAAATATATTATTATGATTATTATTATGAATAATAATAATAATATTATTATGATTATAAATAATAATAATAATAATAATAATAATAATAATAATAATAATAATAATAATAATAATAATACTTCTAAGGAGAACTTGCAATGTTCAAAAATGCTCATATAAAAAATATACATAAATATATATTTTAGCACATAAAAGACCACTCCGGCCCACATCCCAACACGTCAGTTCCGGAAAAGAGCGAGAAGCTCTTAATTCCTGCACTATTGGGAAAAAAAGACATGCAGACATGAAACAGTAACACAATGGAATGGGGATTTGCTCCAAAGAAATCAGACATGTTTCATTCAAATCAACACTTCTGCACCGCTGCTTCTCCTGAGACCAGCGTACATCACACACACCAGCAGACTAGGAAGCATTTCAATACCATCGTCTCTTTAGTAAAGAGAGGAGTGCTGTTTTGAGATGTGAGTGACGCTGGGAGCGATTATCTGACATGCTTTCACGAGCGTTTACACTTTCTGCTTTAGAGAGGCGAATTATTTACATAATGCTGCAGTACCAATGAGGAGGGAGAGCGAGGATGCAGTCCCTTGATGCTCTCAGAGATGCATGTTTGTAAAGCGTGTCTGGATAAGCATTGTATAGCTTTTAAACAATGATTTGTGGATGAGAATCTGTTTGGACCTTACATGCTAAATACTACACGTCTCTGGTGTAATGGAAAAGAAGACGAACAGAAACAAAACGAAGGAAATATGAATGAAATTGGAAAGTGTAAAAGAATGTCAGCGTTTCTTCTACACACAGGCTTTACATTCCAGAGCATGAACTACACAGTATGTATGTGGTCAGTGGTGATCAGTGGAATTTTGGTCATGTGGTCACAGACAAAAGCTGGAGGCCATATGTGCTCCCAGTTACCTGGTACATAGGTGAAGGAATCTGAAAGTGACTCTGAACTGACCTGTGTGAAGTTTTTCTTTTCAACATCATTTTTACTATCTACTATTTGGGCCAGGAGAAGTCTTTGGCAAACATAGCTTCTGTGCACACAATATCAGCGTCTCTGATGTAAGACGCTATTTGTTCCAATTCCACTCACAGCACTGCCAAACTGGCATAAACACCCCTGTTTGGGGACATGAGAGGATATTATAAATACAAATGTGTCATTTTATTGTAGAAAACGACTAGGTACTCTTAACTACTCCATTCGCTGGAACCAATCATATTCTATTTCCAATTTTAACAAATCAGGTTCCATTTTATCCAATTTGACCAGACAGATTGCACTTCATCCAACTAACCAAACAGATTATAATTAATCCAACTAACCATTCAAATTTTAATTCATCCAACAAAACAATCAGATTTTAACAGCTAACCTATCGGATTCTAATTCATCCAGCTATCCAATCAGATTCTAATTCATCCAGCTAACCAATCAGATTCTAATTCATCCAGCTAACCAATCAGATTCTAATTCATCCAGCTAACCAATCAGATTCTAATTCATCCAGCTAACCAATCAGATTCTAATTCATCCAACAAACCAGATTGGAATTCTTCCAGCAAACCAAACAGATTCTTTTTCATCCAGCTAAACAATTAGATACAAATTCATTTAACAAGCCAATCAGATTCTAGTTCATCTGGTAAACCAATCAGATTCTAATTCATCCAACTATCCAATCAAATTCTATTTCATCCGACTAACTAACTAGATTCTAATTCATCCTGCAAAACAATCATATTCTATTTCAACCATTCAAATTTATCCAGCAAAACATTCAGACAGCTAACCAATTGGATTCTAATTAATCCAGCTAACCTATCAGATTCTAATTCAACCAACTAGCCAAGTAGATTCTAATTCATCCTGCTAACCAATCAGATTCTAATTCATCCAGCTAACGAAATCAGATTCTAATTCATCCTGCTAACCAATCAGATTCTAATTCATCCAGCTAACCAATCAGATTCTAATTCAACCAGCTAACCAATCAGATTCTAATTCATCCAGCTAACCAATCAGATTCTAATTCATCCAGCTAACCAATCAGATTCTAATTCATCCAGCTAACCAATCAGATTCTATTTTATTCAACAAACCAACTAGATTAGGTTTTATATTCCTAACCCATCAAATTCTATTGCATCCAGTTTAAAAGAATCAGATTGTGTTTCATCCAATTTAACCAAATTCATCATCATCCAGTTAACCAATAAGATTCTTTCATCAAGTTTAACCAATCAGATTCTATTTCACTAATAATTCAGCTTAAGTTTAAGGCATATTTGTTTCCACACGCCAATACTGACCTCAAACCTTAAAGTTTGTGTCTGAATAGGAAAAAAAAACCTCAACAGTTTATTTACTTACTTACTCACCCACTGACTCATATTTATTCCTTTAGTTTTTTTTTTTTAAACTGATATTCACTGATCTTTTAATTCACCACCATTGCTCCCATTGAGGCGTAGCAGCAGATGGCCATTATTATGCACAACAAAAAAATCACATGACTGAATAAGAAGGGGTGGCCAACCCCTTCATAGGGCAATATGGCCAAAGCAGCAGCAATACTGGTGTCACAGTTCACCAAATTTAAGCTCAACACGAAATTCTGCACACAAAAATCATTAGCCCCAGAAGTCTGCAATGCAAAATCATTCACTGCACTGAATTCCACCGAAATGAATGTACTTTCTCTTGTGGAACTTCACTTGCAATCACTAGTGTGACTAGGAAACCACAAAGAAAGAGGCACAATACCTGGGGGGTGTTCACAAAGCAGAATTTCTGTTAACCTGATATATATATATATATATACACATAAGGCCAAACACACAAGCATATCCAATAGGAGAGCTAAGGGACATCTTTTGACTTAAGTTATTGAGCTTACTGAGAAATCTTGCTTTGTGAAATACCCTCCTGACAATGACACAAAGAAACATGAGGGCTACTTATAATCACAAAGTGACAGGCATAGGTTGACATAGTAATAGAGAAGATTGGACTTGGGTGGAAAGAAGATCAGCCAAGATTGATTGGGAGTGGAGCTAGAGCAAAACAAAGGAGATGGAAGGAGGGAGGTGAAGCATGACCATGAAAAGTGTGACACCAAATATGTAATTAATGACAAAATTACAGTATTGTCTTTAAATTGTATAGAAAAATAGCAACATCAGTTGTAGACTTTTAAGGGTTAAAGGATTACATGTGATTGCGGTGTGATTGCTAAAGATTTGTGTTATTTTGCCACATGAAGCTGTAGGCTGGCGAACGGAGGTTTTGGGGGTAGAGAATGAGCAGATGATACCTCACTGATCTTCTGATTTCCATTTCCACACTTGTCCTCTTTCATCACAGAGCCAGTGGCCATTTACCTCCAAACACCCCTCGCTTTTCCCCAAGGAGCCCGAGCACGGGGCCACTGAGCTCTGCTTTCATCATCACAAAGACCCTTAAATCTCTCAGGAGGACGGGTCTCTTCTGCTCTCTCTCTCTCTTTTTCTCTCAGCCTCACTCATTCTCCTCTTTTCTTCCTATCCATCTATCTGCTCCACTTTTTCTCTTGAGAAAAAAAAAGTCAGAACACAAAGAGCCATGCTACACAAAATAATGTTCCCTCAAGTAACAAATCGGATGCACTTTTTTGAGTTTGAGTGAAAAATAAACCCATAAAAATACTTAAATCCTTCACCAGCGATGCTAATAAAGGATGCATGTAATCAAGTTGAATTGTAAAAATTTGCTTACATATAACATTGGTAAATCTGAGTTTATTTCCAGGGATGCAGATTGAATGGAATCCCTTTCTTACAGCAAGTGTCAGTATCAAGTAGATCAGTGTTCTCAAGGCCTTTAATGGGTAATCAGCAATAATTTCACACTGAATGAACATGGAATGGAAACTGAGCTTCCGAGCCAATTTGTCCACTATAATCACCCCATGTAGTCTCTTAATTGCTATGCATTTAGTATTTCCTTTAGTCTTTAATTGGCTGACAATAGAATCCTTTCCACTGTTTAACTTACAATCAAGGGACCCTTATTTAGCTTGTTATTGACTTTGTTTGCACACCATGTAATCAAATTATCCCTTATCTCAAAGGCTGGGAGACCTTATTAAGAGTTCATTGAGGCTGACTATACAAACAGATGCAGGGAGACTGACTTTAATGAGTGATTTTGTCTTAATTTTGTATTCATTGAGTGTGCATTGCTCTCTTCCTTCCTAAAGCTTTAAAGGAGGATTCTGCCAACATTTCTGAACGTCTGCATCATTCACTTATTGAGATGTTCACTGGGATCATTCAGAGTAGCTTGACGTGAACTGGTTCACGGTAGGAAAACTTGCTGACTCAGATTTCTTCACAGTGGTGGTGAGAGGAAGCAGGAGTTGTGAAGTCTGCAACACAAATGCAGCCGTTTTATTTACTCTAAACATGTCCACAAATAGTAAAATACTGGTAAATCTGATTTGCTATCTTGTCTTACAATGCCTCTCCAGTATAAATATGTTTTATAAAATATGTTTTGGGCTAAAACTTTGTTTCAAAACAATAGGCCTTATTTATTAATGTTGCATGAATAAGTGAGCAGATTTTGCCTTTAACGATGTACAAGCAACTTAATGTTTGATTCATAAAACTTTTGAAACAAGCCGAGATTTGAGCCTAAATAATAAGTCAGTTTCAGTGCGTGAAATCAAGCACCCGCCTACCATCACCTCATTTACATATCATTTAAATAAAGCACAGGCTAATTCATGCTGATGATTTTGGTGGCTGTGCACATAAATGGAGTTTGAGGTTGAGAAATGAGTGCCCTTCTGGCCCTTTTTGTGGATTTAATAGTGTTGAAATTATGACCACTGAAAAAAAATGTGAAATAAACAACGTGTCTTTTTAAGATAGTAGAATGACGTGATTGTGTGTTGCGATTACTTTCCTATAATAACATTTAAAGTGTAAGATATGCACAACATGTGCTAATCAGGCGGCATATTCGTAACTACTTCATGCAATACCTTTTTGTGATGTCGCTTTCAGAGGCTTTGAACACTTTAGGTGTCTGGTTCCAATCACCACCACTGTGAACAATCCTGACTTCTCTAGAACGGCATGTTTCAAATTAAACCACTCTTGAATGACTGTGTTTAAACCTTAACCATTTCATTATGCTGCAATATTGAAAATAATTGGAATTCCCCTTTAAATATCACATCCTGCTAACTAAACACTGCTGGACTCTTTTTTTACCCCTACTCTCTCGCCCACTCTCAATCTCTTGCTTGCTCTTGTTTTATCAGCGTCAGCATGTTCAACCTAAACCTGCTTGCATGGATGTGTGTAAACATGCCTCACCTCAAGTCTCTCCCACTTGAGGCCTATCGCCAGCTAGCACCCAGCATGGAACACGATCACTCCAAATGCCCTCCGGTCTTCTACCTCTTGGACGATTAGCCTACGTCTTATTACATCTCTCGGGATCGTTCCCACTACAAACATTCACATTCAGTGGTTGTTACAGGACGAGGGGAAAAAAAGCCCTCCTTTATGAGAGTAATTTATCACCGTTAGAACCGTGCTTCTCTGGAAAAACGGGCAGAAACGCTTTTCCAAAAGAATTATGAATCAGAAATTAAGAATGCAAGGGTTGCCAGCACATACCAGCCCATGGGGAGCCATTTGTGGCACTAGCAAGAACCTGCGCCGACGGTACAGTGTAATAAAACACTCGCGCTTTTAAGACACTCAAAATGGCTCTCTCCTCGCTGTCAGCGAGAATGGAGTACAAACATGGCTGTGTGTGCATTGCCCATAAATGCTTTCATATTTCATATCCGTTGAGGCAGCAGAGGTAGATTAAGTTCTTTCTGTGATGCACAATGTTGCACAGCTAATGCTCTTCATGCTGGCGGACTGTATTTCCTCAATTAGTACTGAAGTGAGTTGACAATAACAATAGAAGAGCTAATGATTTCTGAACTTTTGCTCTCTGGTCTCTTTTCAGTTTGAGTTTGTGTTTAAATATTCTTGTTAAATTGAACAGTGAGGACAAATTACTGTAATCATTCATTCCAAGACTGAGTATAGATATACACTCACCGGCCATATTATTAGGTACAGTAATATTTTGCTAGTAAAAGGCTGGACCCCCTTTTTTTCCTTCAGAACTGCCTTAATTCTTCGTGGCACACTTTCAACAAGGTGTTGGAAACGTTCCTCTGAGATTTTGGTTGGTTATTTGAGTTGCTGTTGCCTTTCTATCATCTGGAACCAGTCTGCCCATTCTCCTCTGACCTCTCCCATAAACAAGGCATTTTCGTCCACGCAACTGACCACTCACTGGATATTTCCTCTTTTTCGGACCGTTCTCTGTGAACCCTAGAGATGGTTGTGCGTGAAAATCCCAGTAGATCAGCAGTTTCTGAAATACTCAGACCAGCCCGTCTGGCACCAACAACCACGCCACTTTCAAAGCCCCTTAAATCCCCTTTCTTCCCCATTCTGATGCTCGGTCTGCACTTCAGCAAGTTGTCTTGACCACCTCTACATGCCTAAATGCATTGAGTTGTGGCCATGTGATTGGCTGATTAGCTATTTGTGTTAACAAGCAATTGAACAGTGTACCTAATAAAGTGGCCGGCGAGTGTAATGTATTAAAAAAACAGAATTTGCCTCACTTTTACAAAATAAGAGCTATATGTAGTAAGCAGGGATGTATGAATACCAATACTGGTATTGGAGTATCCATCCATACCACACTCTTTTTCTCATATTGATGATTGCAAAATTGCACTGATACCAACATCCGATGCCAGCTGAAATGATGTGACACAGGCTGCCATGCTAATGAACACACAACTTGAGCTGGCAGTGAAAGAGCTTACACAGCGAAGTGTTGCTGATGCCGTGGCAGTTGGACGCATTTTCCGACCAGGAACATACTGTGATTTTTGAGCACATGCAGGATCCAAAGTCTGTACATGTTTGTATATGCTGTTTTCGTGAATAGAATTGAGTAATGAATATTAATGCATGGATTTTTTAGATTATCTTTGTAAAGCAGGTTGTAGAGAGACCATATTGTCCTACCCATAAATATCACCACCTGCTTTTATTTAGCAAAGCTGCTGTAGTGCAGTTTCTCAGCATTCTTTTCTCTGTGCTCTATTTGTTCACAGTTCTGTTTTGAATTAAAAATCTTTACTGCAAATGGTCCTTAGACAGAAGAGTAAGCACAAGTCATAGCATGTCAACCCAGACCGAGTGTTTTCATGCAGCGTAAGCATATAAATCTTTGGCTTTGTTCGTAACCAACAGTCAATTCAAACGTACAGTGAGAGTCTGGCTTTATAGACGCTCAACTGCAGCTCAACCAGACAATCAAATGACTCCAAGACATAAAACTCCACAAATGAACTCTTCTGATGCATTAGCCTCTTCAGATGCATTAGCCTTGTTATTCCTGCTGTCACTGAGCTACAGAGACAGTTCTTGAAAGAAACAGATGAATAGCGTGGGACTTTAGCTTTTCTGATGTAGAACAAAACCCACTTTTCTCCACTGCAACTCTACTTGATCCAAGGTAGCTACCATAGCATAGCTAGCTAATGTGCTAAAATCAGCTAGATTTTATTGATTCAAATGTTCAGGCTATGCAGCACTGATTTAAACTAACAACTACCCTCACAACTGCTTAATTCTGAGTAGGTCACTCATTATGGTTTTGCTATAGGCAAGTACTGTAACATGGAGCAATGAGGCGGACGCACGTGCTGAGAAAAGCGAGATCTATGCTGGGCAAATCCAGAGTCATGGTCGAAACATTCCAGGCTCAAATAGCCAACTCAAAGAGCAGGAGGGACAGACATAATGAAACAAAACACTGAATTCCAAACAGCACAAACAATACAATCAGCACATCAAACAAAGACCAGGGCAAACACGGGGCTTATATGTCACAGCGATGATGAGGGACAGGTGGGAAACAGGTGGAAACAATCAGGGGTGGAGTAGCGAAACAAGGGGGCAGGACAAAGAATCAAAACAAAAGGGGCATGTGGACGAGCAGAAAGTAAACAGAAAAGGACATGGAGGAGTGGGAGGAGCCAATCGTGACAAGTACTTAAAAGCATGTTCTTATATTCAGTGAGCATGCACACACAATGAATACAAAATTAAGAAAAAACGGAATCCATGCATTCTTAGTAGTATGGAAACATTACAGTTTTTAAAAGTTTAACTCCCTCCTCCACACAGTCCACATGTACAAACTAAGCTGCAAAAACAACTTTTTACTTTATTCTTTTGATTTTCTTCCCAAATTAGTACAACTACATTCAATAGTTACCACACAGTTCATAATAACAAAAACAAGCTGCCTAATTCTAATCAAATATAAAGAAGTTGGAAAATGGTAATGAAAAAGTAAATTATGACTGTTGATACATAAAACCACACAGACTTCATAAGCAGTGACTCAGCCTTGTCTCAGTCCTGGGAAAAGATGGATTCGGAAATTGTTCTTGATACCAGCTGAGTGCAGCATCACTGTCTGAGGTAAGAAGAAACTTCTTTTCTATCATTATTAATTATCAACAATACAATACAGAAAATAACCGTTAATTTTCTACATGTTTAAATAAAATCTGTTTCTGCCTGAGAATCTAATTAATTCTTGCCATGAAGGCTTACCTGGGTGTTATTTGTTTGTTGATGTTCATTGGTTTTAAAATTCAGATTCAAATGTTAATTATTATTATTTACTTCCACACATTACAATACCAAGTTAGAGTATAATTTGATAAGAATTAGTAATAATTTTTATACTATGCTTTATTTTTTTTAATTATTCGTTAACACATATTGTATGATGAATGATGCACAATTAACAACAAATGAATCAGTTTAGCCCCCTTCTTCTTATTTGTATATACTGGAAAAATCTTAACCTGGTATTGTTCATGACTTGGACTCGATCTGTCGAGGTCTCTGTTTAAACTTCAACTCACTTCTAATGGTCTTGACTACAACACTAGTTTTAAGTGGACCTCAAGAGAAAAACTAAGATTTGAGAAAAACTGTAGGGTGTGGGGCCTTTAAAATAAAGAGAGATTCTTTTACCTCCACTTCTATTAGGTTATAATTTTATTGTCTGGGATATCTGAGCCGTGGCGTCTTCTAAAATTAATGCTGAATATCTCAGACTTGCTGAAGCCAAACCGAGGCTGCTCACTGGTCTGATTTGTCGTTGTTCAGGCAAGAGAGAAAGAGAGACAGAGAAGTAATAAAATGCAACGATAAAGAGAATCCTTGGTGCCGGATGCCACATTTCTGATCAAAGCGCCTTCTGAAGTCGTGACGGCGAGTTCACGAAAGTATCCGCGCACGCAATTGTATATGTGTGTGAGCGTCTGTCTGTCTATCTGTGTAAATATGTATAAACGTATGAATACATGCAGCACTTTCTACACGTAGGTCTATACAGCACTGAAGTCGCCTTCAAAGAAGGAATATACAATTAAGGAAGGTGGATCGTCATTGTTGGCTTTTTCTTAAAAGAACAATACTTGCAATTACTTTTCACTGATTAGCTGTTTGGTGTCATGCTTTACCGGTTTGATACGTTTGACACAGCGCCATTAAAATGCTACTTGTTCCAGAATAACAGTCTTTCTCAATGATTAATTCTCTCTCTTTGATACACTTTATACAACGGTGTGCAAAAGTTTGGGCACCCCTGCTCAAATGACATGCTTTGTTTGTTTCTAAGTGAAAACGCATCCTCTACTGAGAACACACTTCTGTACACTTTAAAGTACAGTTACTGTTTATTTGCAGAATCTAGCATTTTAATAAAATATTAACAAAGAGTAAAACATAAAATGTGCAAAATGTTTGGATATATTGTCTTTCCAAATGTGAAACTTAGCAAATAAATAGAGTTTTCACAGAAATGTCATACATTCAAGTCTTCAGAGGATGGATTATCCTATTTTCATTTTAAAAATCAATACACACACACACACACACACACACACACACACACACACACACACACACACACACACACACACACATATATATATATATATGTGTGTGTGTGTGTGTGTGTGTGTGTGTGTGTGTGTGGTGTATGTGTTAACTGACCTTGTTCAAAAGAAGTCCCACCTCCCTCAGTGTTACTGTTGCTTTGTCCGTCAAACTTTCTGTTCAGGTCACCTGGGAGCATCTGCAGCACTTGTGCTAAAACACTAAAAAATTCAGTGGCACAAAGAGAACATTAGAAGCACACAGAGCAGCACATTTGAAAAGTTTTATTAAAATTAAATCTAGCTTTACAACTAGTACAGACATATGTGTTTGAGAATGGACAAAATGTGAATGTAGAATAGTTTAAAGAAAAAAGGGGATTCTGAAAAACATGTTTCCGTTGATCCAACCACATAAAACATTCAGACACAACAGATTTTCCCTGAGTGGTTCAGGCTTCCCCCTCAGATGAGCTAACACTAACACTGAAGCCAAAAAATCGCTTCATTAACGTTGTTCTGTACCCTTAGCTTACCTTAGAGTGCAGTTATCGAAGGTCAGGCCACGAGACGGGCGTGTCACATATCTAACCTACATGTAATCTCACATCTGGCCCGTTTTTTTCTCCAACTAAATATTCAAATTGTATTTCTCCTATAAGACACTGTGGCTGGTGACTTAACATAAGCTATAAAAAATCAGCTTAGACTCATGTTAACCTTGTTCAAAAGCAAAAATAGCGCTAAAACCTGACGCAGCATTCGCATTTAACTATCTTGGCTGTTCTCTTAGTTTGACTGAGGGCTAAATGGGCTATGTGGCTCAATGATTCGTGGCGTAGTGATAACTGTAGCTACAGAATGAGGAAATAAACAGAGACACTGAAACACAGTCCCAGACCATTGCAATGTTACAGTGAGCACTAAAATGTTTATTAAACACGGTATGTATTTAATCTATAATAATTATAATAAGTACTATTGTATATTGTTTTATTTTTCATTGTTATTTTAATATAATGTATATATGAATAATAATAATGGCAACAATACTATTACTAATAATGCTGATGAGAATAATAATAATAATAATAATAATAATAATAATTTTTACTTTTTTATTAGTAGCAGTAACCGTATTAATGTTTGTATTAGTGATTGTAATAGTTTGTTGTGACAGAGGAATTATTAATAAACACTAACTAAGATGTACTTACATGAGTGCATATATGTAGTTAAAGTCCATACGTGGAAAAAAATATGGGACACTTTTCTCTACATTTTTTCTGCCAACCCCTCTTGGAGAGGACCACCGGGCAAGCAGCCTTCAGGTTAATTGATTTGAATGTTTTGACATTGAGCTGTGAGGGTGATCTTCCATCTTCCACCTACATTAATCTAAAATACTTTTGAGACTAAAAAGAAGCAGCACCTCCCCCTAAGGGTCTGAATTACACAAACCCCAGCAACACTCTTCACCCTCTTAGCCCAATGATTCAGACTAATTTACTTCAGGCCTGTTCTAAGGTATTCTGTCAGAGTTTTAATGGAGAAAGTAGTACTGAGGGATGGCTGTGATTGGCTGAGCGACGAGTCACTGATTATTTTGCAGTCATTTGTGGAGTCCTTTACGCCACAGCCTGCCAGGCAAGTGAGCCAAATCTAATTTTCTCAATGGCTATTGGATACAGCTAGAGAAGCCCATCTAGGACATGTTTCTTAGGGTTTGAACTTGCCACTCCCCTTCTGGCCCCTGGGTTACTCATTACTTTGTATACAAAGTGTGTACAACGCTATCTGGTGAGCCAAGGCATTAATGTAAGGGTTTAGAGTCTCTTTTGTTCACATTCATTAGCCATCAGAGAGTCACTCTCGGGGACGCGGTGTGTCATCCGATTGGCATTCCATAGTCACTACTGGGCTCTCATTCATTGTGGTTAAAAACAAACGGTATCTGGGATAAAAAGATAAAGATTCAAACAAAACAACATTGTTCTAGTTTAACAAATGTTGTTTTCTTGAATGAAAAAGGAATACAATGCACTGGTGTGTGCTATTAATGTTCTTTTTAAATGCCTAATTATGAGTTGAAAAGGTAGAGTAAGACATTACAAACCTAAACTCCCAGTTTGGGTGTATGCTTTGTTTATTTTACCAGAATAACGCTCATAAGAAGTCAATCTTTTGTTTGCCCCCAGAAGTATCTGTTAAATGTGAAAAGATACACCTGGGTATCTTTGGAGGACACTTCTTCAGCTGAAATCAGTCGCCTGCCAAATGGGCTAAAAAAATCCTCCTCCATTCTGTTTTGCTGCGATTCTGATGCTAAATTCACAGGGGAGATGAGAGCGTGAAGGAAAAAAGAAGTCTGGCCTCAATAAACATGTGCGTCGTTGCCCATTCAGGGTGAGCGGGGACTGTATTGTTTATTTGCTATGGCCTGGTTTCCAGAGACCCCGCGAGTGGCCCAGTGAAGAGGGCTCTGAGAACAATGGCGCTCCTCATTGAGCTGGAGCGGTGGCCCAGCACAGTCTATCACAGCACCGCCCTGACCAGCCGCTCTCAATGCAGCTCCGCTCACGGATGACTGACAGTTGAATCGCACTGGAGCTTTTTCCCAAGCACGGGCCCATAGGGCTTCACTACACAGGCTTAGCAGCATGTGTGTGTGCGTGTGCGTGTGTCCCTGTGCTTGTTTTCATACATATGTAGGACAGAAATGTCCCCACTTTGTAAGAAAACCACTCTGGATATTGTTTTGCTCCCAAAACCTACAATGTGAGGACCAATAAAAGCTGCATGCTTCATTTTTTTAACTGAAAGAGTAACTTAGGGGTAGCTTTAGGTTTAGTACGGTGCAAGAGTCAGGGGCCACCCTTCATTCATTTAATTTCCAGTGTCAAAACATATAAATACAAGGTATTGAGTTTTTTCAGAGATAAGTGACTATAAGATAATCCACTTGCATATGGAATAGGAAGGTCAAAAGGAAAATAAGCTAAAAAAAACAGGAGTTTCTAAAACTAGAGGTTAAAAATGATTAGTATATAGAGAAAATGTGACTTCTAAAAATCGTACAGAACCTGGTGGACCACCAACACTGACACCATCAGATAAACAGCACTTAATGCTTTCATCTTTGAGTGAGAGGAGGAAGTGTGAAAGGATTTGTAGCCGTCAATAAGCTGTTACTGAGAAAGGACAAAAGTGGAGAGCATTTGAAAATCAAACACAGAAGCTGCTGGTGCTCTCAGAATGATGGACTGACCACCACAGAGTCCAGAGCTCAACAACACTGAATGTATTGACGAGCAGGACCAACTTCTAAGAGGTGTGGAAAATATCTCTGCAGATTTCTTTGACAAACTGAAAGCATGTCTTCCAAAAAGAATGGAAGCTGACAAAGTGTGGATTTTGAATAATTGATATAATGCTTAGTTGTTGAGGTTTCTGAGTAAAAAATAAGTTAAATATATATGTTTTCTGCTTTCTTCCTTTTGCTGAAAAATGGCCATCTTGACTAGAAATGAAGGGTAGTCTGTGCAGAAAACTATCGCTAATATGGCTGCTGTCAGAAGAAAACCTCAGATCTCCAACATGGTGACTTTAATGTAATGTTAATGTTTTTTTAAGTCATCTTGGAGCATTTCCTTCAGTCCATTCATCATGTAATTTACATACAATGTGAAAGGTAACAGGTACTTTCAAATTAGGTCAAAAACTTAAAAATATAAAAAATAGAGATATAATGTTTTCTTCAGACAGCAGTGATATATAATACATATGAGCCCATGTCCTGACATGGTATGAAAACAAGTGTATGTGTGCGTGCATGACAGTGAGAATGTCTGTTATGTCAGTTTGAGTATGTGTGTGTATGTGGGGATGCGTGTGTGAGCGAGTGCAAACGTCTGTGGTGTGCGTGCATGTGTGTGTGTGTGTGTGTGTGTGTGTGTGTGTTGGTTCGTTCAGAGCCAGGCTGCAGCTGCAGAGCTGGGAGGTCCTGCACCATTGTCAGGCCCACACAATGGCAAGAGGAACAGGAGCTGTTTCTTTACAAGGCGAGTGTACTCACTGCCTCTGAGTGCAAGGCCAGAGAAGAAAAGAATAAAGATGTCATTGATGTACAAAGAGCCTGAATGTGATGGCTCATGTGAATCTGAGAGGTAGAGACACTCTCTCACTGACTCGGACACACATGGAGATGACGCACGGTATTCCCTCTAACATGGCTATCTCTGGAATTGGAAAACATTGGAAAGTATTGAAAAAAAAAAAACACAAAGCAATGACTACAGTTTGATGCCTGCAAAATAATAATAAAAAAAGTGATGACAGTTTTTACTGCTATGTTACATCAGCCCTCTTTTTAACAACACTCAGTAATCATTTGTGGACTAAAGACACCAATTGATCCAATTACAAAGGTGCAACCATGGACGTCCCCGAAAAAGACGTTGCCTAGAAGGCAACATATGTTGCTCCAAAATGTTCTCCAAAGATGTGTATATATCTCTCTATTAATGGTATTTTCACTTTACCCATGGCATGGGCACCCGTGGCCAGTTGTGCTGATTAATGGTGGTTTTATTAGAAGCCTGTCAAGATGTTCTTCATCACAGGTTTAAAGTTTAGAAGAAGCAGTTGTGACTGGCTGAGCTGTAGTCGGTTGAAAATTTCTCCATTCATTCCGATGCTGCACTGAGTAAGCATGAGAATAGTTCTACTGCTCTAATGTTCCACTGCTGCAATAAGTGAGTGGTATGTAGTACTCAATTTCAGAGTCAACGTTGGTTTGTCTTGTTATCGTCTGGCGCCCGTTCTATGCTTGCGTCTTACCTCCTGACCTGAATGTACGCGCCATGGATCAGCCGTGGCCTAATAGCGGAGCAGCAGCGCGTGCCCTTTAAAAGCGCGCCTGCAACAAAGTTCAGGTGTCAAGAGTTCAACTGATTTATAATGGCGAGGCGCCCCTTGATGAAGTGCTGATGTCGCTGGATTTCTCACCGCTCGTTTGGAGAATCACGCGGCGCAGATCCGACACGTACAAGACGAATGGCCGCTCGAGGCACGGTAACCTTTGTGCTAGCCGTGCGGGCCTCGTTCCAATCAGAAGTGCAGTGCTCTCTGTTTTGCTTTATTTATTGCTTTGCTCTGTGTGTAATGTACAGTAGCACTGGCCAGATACAAACAATACAATATGGATGAGCAGCATGTTTTCTTCTGGCTTTGTGTTGAACCAAGTTGGCAAGCAGCAATGGCCCACCCTATTAGCCTTATTTGCACAGCATCCATTTTGCTTATTACGCCACGTGGAAAGTTCAAATTGAACTGCTATGTCTTACAGCTGCTATGTCATTCTTCACTGAGTCTTAGCAGACATATATCACCTTACCCCACAAGATTACTGGTCACTGGTCAAATTACACATTTGCTGATATTGTTACTTACGTGTTTCTAATTGAACAAACCCTGTACTGTAAACAAGCTCAAATATACCAATTGTCTATAGCAATGTTTCCTATTTTTTGCTAAATGTGATATACTGGAAAACACCGGAATGTAAAATATTAAATGTGTCATTGCTTTTTCACAGGCCCCTTTTTTCTCAGCAAAGAAATCCAGCAAGTAAACAGTAAAGGTTTAAAATGTGCTTTTTATAAAATCAACAAAACGTCATTTGGACACTCAAAAGTTTGGCATTCGACTGCTGAGTGAATGCTTTACTGTGTTTGCCAACACTCATTTTAATATGATGTCTAATGATAAGTAACATAAATTTTAAAAAATGTTAAGATCAGTTAACCAGTTTGATTTAAAGTCAGATTAAACAGGACTGTACATTATGCACATTTGCAATGAAAACATTCTGAACAAAGATTAATATTAATGTGCTCATGCATGTCATGGGTCTGATAACTCAAATCCCGAGTCCTCCTCAGCACACAACGTTGCACCATCACTCTGGCTCTCTCCTCATTAGACAGGAAAACATCCAGTGGCTAAGAGATTTGCTGGGGCTGATTAATGTTAACCTGGTTTCCAATCTGCACTGAGGATCTTGCAAAAAGAAATATACACATACATGTATTTTAATGCATCTTAATGTAAAGGCCATCACACATATAACGTATTGCAGCAGAGACCTGCTACAAAAGTATGCAGTGAAAGTGCAGATAAACATCAAGTTCAAGTTCATTGTAACACTTTATTCGTTTAAATGCTGAATTAAACAATTAAATAAAACTTTCAAAATCATTTGTCATGCTTGGCTTCAGTTTAATAACTTCACAAGCTTGCTGTTTTTAAGCTGAAAAATTCAAAATAAAAAATAAACTAAGATAGCAACCTTATCTGAGTTAACAGTTCATTAGAATTTGTCTACAAAGCTTGAAATACAGGGCATCCTGGGGGGACTGGGACCCCCTAATTAATCTCTTGCACCCCCTGAATGTATCAAAATCAACATTCTTGGAGGTTGAAGTTACAAACTCAGGTAAAGATCATTATCCATTTCATTTACAGTTGGTGAGCTCCTAACTTTAATATTTTAACAACTATGCATCACTGGTCTGCCTCAGGGTGGCGCTGTAACAAACCAGTTCACCCTGTTGGTCCTTGATAGCCTAACACCTGTAACTATGCCTGGAATACCTGTGAAAAACATTACGATATGTCACAACACCATCTGAAAACTTGCCCAATTTCATGAGTTTTGTGGAAAGAGTGAATTCTTACTCACTTCTCAAACCAAAGACACTAGAGGAGATGTGTAAACGATGTGTAAGACTGTGAAAGTCTGTCCAAGAGAAGAATTGTAGAACCAATTTTAAAGCTAGCACAAGCTGTTAGCCAACGCTGGTGTAGCCAGCCAACATGGGACCCCCTCAAATACCAAGGAGTATTTCCTACACTGCTAGTCTAGATATTCTAAAGTCTAACTGCCTTTCTTGGTACATATTTCAAGCCACATGTGATCTACTCTGGCTTTCTGTGGTCTCAGTATGGCTTTAATTTAATATAGTATTGACAAACTGCTGCGTGGCGCACCATGACACGGCGAGAAATTGAACAGTGCTTGGATTCGTCATAGCAGATGAGTGGTTAGATGAGCCTCTAGCAAAAACCAAAAATTATTTTGCTAAAAAATTGCTTACAAATTGCTTGAAGAAACACACACACACAGACACACATTTGTGATGTCAGACACTGATGTTGGACGAGAAGGCCTGGCTCGCAGTCTCTGCTCTAATTCATATCAAAGATGTTCTATGGGGTTGTGGTCAGGACTCTGTGCAGGCCAGTCAAATTCTTCCACACCAAACTCGCTCATCCATGTCTTTAAGGACCTGCTTTGTGCGCTGAAGCACAGTCATGTTGGATCAGGACGGGGCCGTCCCCAAACTGTTCCCACAAAGTTGGGAGCATGAAATTGTCCAAAATATCTTGGAGCTGAAATTTTGAAGTTCCTTTCACTGGAACTAAGGGGCCGAGCCCAACTCTTGAAAAACAACCCCACATCATGATCCCCCCTCCACCAAACTTTATACGTGGCAAGTTTTCATTCTGTCTACTGTACACCTGTTCACACGTTAAGTAGTTGTGGCTGTTCAGACAGTAGATCCTGTTCTGATTTGTCCTCTCTTGCTCCCTCTTGAGTACTGAGTACTTAACTGCCCCAGTAATGTAAGAACATGTGCTGAGTTTGTAATCAACTTTGATTAACCTAGCAACAGTAACTAAGGAAGGTGGGACTTATCATAATTTTGCAAATGGCCATTTATCCCATTCTCAATATATATGTGACATATTAGCTGCATTTCAAAAGCTACACTGTTGGCTGCCTTTATATACGGCTACATCATTAAAGCCTGTTCCAATCAGAGGGTTCCCACAAATACAGCCAAGAAATGCAGCCTGCTTTCAATTCCTGAGAACAACTGGAGTATCCTTTAAGGTCTTCTGTCATCCAGAATCCTTTGCGCAAGCGTCTGACCTGAAGAGAGTTTAACGGAAATGGCAGCAGATGAATCAGACTACTACAGGTTGTTTAAAAAGGCCAGTGAACCGTATGACAAGTTATTTCTTTAGATGTGCACCTGCTTTCATCAAGTTGTTTTTATCATGCAGGATAGCATTTAAGTACAAACAGTTTGTTTTGCCTGCCACTTCACATCAGTGTTTTTGCTCACCAACTTCACCAACTTGCTATCATTCACATCAACTTTGTTAAGTAAATTTCACTCCTTCACTTTCTCACCTGCAGCCTATTTGGTATATAATTGAATTTGGCACATAACATAAAATGGAATGGTCTACCAAGGCCAAGCTGTCCTGTCATAGGGTGAGAGATGGTGAGTAAAGCATTGATGTAATGTGGAAGGCAAAACAATTTGTGATTAAATGCTATCCTGCAGCTAAAAACTGTTCAACTCACTGAGAGCAGGTGTGCAAATAAAGACATAACTCACTTTATAGCTTACTGACCTTTTTAACAATGTACAGTAGCTGGTTTCATCTGCTGGCATTTTCCTTCAACTTTTTTAGGCCAGATGTGAGCACAAAAGACTTTGCATGACAGTAGGTGATGAAGGATGCCCTGCTATTGTTGAATAATGCTCAATCAGTTTAAAGTGCTTTGTTTTTCTTAATTATATAAGCGTTTTGTCTTTTCTTTATTATTATTATTTATAAGGGTAGTGCTGTCGCCTCACAGCAAGAAGGGCCTGAGTTCGATTCCCTGGCCGGTGACCGGGGTCCTCTCTGTGTGGCGTCTATGTGGTTTTCCTCCGCGTTCTCCGGTTTCTTCCCACAGTCCGAAGACGTGCAGTTAGGCTGATTGGACGTACTAAATTGCCCCTAGGTGTGAATGTGTATGTCTGTCTGTCTGCCCTGCGAGGGACTGTCGACCTGTCTAGGGTGTATCCTGCCTTCTGCCCGATGACCGCTGGGATAGTCTCCAGCACCCCCCCTGTGACTCTGAGAGAGGAGTGGCTTAGAAAGTGTGTGTGTGTGTGTGTGTGTGTGTGTGTGTGTGTGTGTGTGTGTGTGTGTGTGTGTTAATTGCATTTTAGTGTATGCCTTACATGGCTGCACTGTAAATGAGACCTCACTCTGCCCCACCATTTAAAAAAATTGAGGAATTAATGAACGGATGATCATAATGGCTGCCTGGCACAAAAGGCCATGACCATTTTTGAGATGCTATATGTTTCTGTAACCCTCATTTCTATTGGCATCCACCTCAAGCAGGCTCCTCCACAGCCAACCCACCTGCCTCCTCCCTGGTCCCACTGTCTCTGTACCCCCCCTCATGCTGTAGCACCTACAAAGGAGACATCACACACACACCATTTGAGGAGGGAGAGCACATCAAAAACACACGGGGCGACACTGAGCCGCAGCCAGTGGTGTCATTTGCGAATAAACAGTGTGTCAGTCTGACTGGCTTTTTTTTCTACTTCTTCTTCCTGGCTGCAGACAGGCCCTGTCATCCGCTGGAGGAAGAGAGCCCTCCACTGTGCTGACAGCCAGCGCAGGAGCGCTAAGCACAAAACTCGCCCCGCACTCACCCCACAACTGCCTCACACACACACACACACACACCACCCAGCCCCGCAACTCAGCTTAGTCTCATTGCAGATGAGCAGCAGTGATAGCAGTGAATGTGGTTATGTTGGGTATTATATCAGCTGTGGCATTGACAGTCATCATCATCTTCCAAGGTCAGACCTCGTCTTCTCATAATAAGATTACATGTCTGGGGACGACTTGTTAAACTTTTGCTGCTGATAAATCCAAACCCCCAAATTCCTCTAGTCTGTATGCTTTAAACATCTGGAATACAATTTAGAACAGAAGCATTATGAGCCAGCTAGTGAAGTGCTGTCATTAGCTAATGGAACAGGCTGATGTGAAGAATCTTCACATGTCATATAGTTTCTCCTACACTCTTAAAATGATGGTTCTTCAAGGGCTCTTTAGTAAAGGGAATGGTTCCCCTATGAGTTCTACACTCACTGGCCACTTTATTAGGTACAATTGCTTGTTAACACAAATAGCTAATCAGCCAGTCACATGGCCACAGCTCAATGCATTTAGGCATGTAGAGGTGGTCAAGACAACTTGCTGAAGTGCAGACCGAGCATCAGAATGGGGAAGAAAGGGGATTTAAGTGGCTTTGAATGTGGCGTGGTTGTTGGTGCCAGACGGGCTGGTCTGAGTATTTCAGAAACTGCTGATCTACTGGGATTTTCACACATAACCATCTCTAGGGTTTACAGAGAACGGTCCGAAAAAGAGGAAATATCCAGTGAGCGGTCAGTTGTGTGGACGAAAATGCCTTGTTGATGTGAGAGGTCAGAGGAGAATGGGCAGACTGGTTCCAGATGATAGAAAGGCAACAGGAACTCAAATAACCAACCAAAATCTCTGAGGAACGTTTCCAACACCTTGTTGAAAGTATGCCACAAAGAATTAAGGCAGTTCTGAAGGCCAAAGGGGGTCCAACCTTTTACTAGCAAGGTGTACCTAATAAAGTGGCTGGTGAGTGTATATACAGTAGAATCTAAAAAGCACCAAAGGGAATTTTTCTATTGTTAACAAGCTTGACATTGTAACAGTGGCAGAAACCTTTTTTTCAAAAGGTACACACAACACATTTTCCATCAACTAGAGGAACCTTTTTTACAGTACAAAGAGCTATTTAAGCATGAAATGGTTCTATATAGAACTCATGGTCATTGAGCCAATACGGAGAGATCGTGGGGCAGTCATCACATAAAACAGAACACAACCAACAACACAGATTCAAACAAAGCAAACACAGAGCAATACCAAGACCAGCAAACACAAAGGGCAAACACAGGGCTTAAGTACACACCAGGAAGATGAGGGACAGGTGAAAACAATGAGGGGTGGAGTTACAATACAAGGGGCTGGACTAAACCAAAACGCACATGGACAGGACTGGGAGGGGCCAATCTGCAGTTAAACTCTGGTGTCTCCTTTATCTCTCCTGTATCTCATGTCTCCTTTTTCTCTATTGCTAAGGAATTTTAGGAGACTTGGCATTAAACAACATTTGAGTGATAAAACGTTCCACAGGCCAATCTTGTTGTCCACCAGACACAGTCACCCAAGTTTGAGCTCCACTTTCACAGAGCCTTGGATTGGGTCTCATTACAGGATCATGTCATCTGTGAGACCACGGTCGTGATTGTGAAGCGGTGTGAAGCTTTGTGAACCATGTTCATATCAGCGGATAAGATGTGTTTTGCTTTCATTTTTTACATGAATCTTCACAGTATGGGAAGAAATAAAAGGAAAAAAAAAAGAATAATCGTCCATATTTCCATGTATATCCAGTTATTGCTGTCATCAGTCATGTTTCCCACTGACTGTCAAGATAAATTAGGCAACTTATTTGAGCAGGATGGAACATATGGCCCAGTTTAAGTAATTACACCATTTGATTGTACATCCTCAAGCATCTAAAACCCCTTAACTTCATTTTTGCCACATTTTAAAGTAGTCAAACTTGCAGGTTCACCATTTATCAGAATATCAATATAAAGCAGGAGGCAGGGGGGTTCATAACTTTGGGCATGTTTACGGTCATTGTCCTGTCTGGAGATTGTAGTGACTAATTGGTCATAATTGTTAGTAATTCCCCCTGCGTCCTCCTCCTTTAGGCCATCCCTGTGTGGTCAAGAAAGAGATATCCGTTATTGATGTGACAGCTCTGAATTGAAAACCTTTGGCCGCGCGTCAACGCCTAATTAATCACTCTAATTTCATCCCACCATGGCTCCTCAACCATCAAATGAATGTGATTATGGTGGCGAGAGCCATTTTGCAGCCGGACCAGGGAAAGCTACTCATGCTAATTAGCGGCTAGCCCGGAGAAGGAGAGGGCCCGAGGGTCGGCTAGAAGAGTCCTAAGTACAGCTAAATGGTCACATAATGACCACGGGAACACGTAGCTGTGCTCATTCTCATTTTCATAATGTATTACACTCAAGTCCACTTGGACACAATGGGATACTGGGCAAATGTGATTAGCATAGCGGTGGCCTCAGCTCATAGGGCCATGCTAACGACTCCATAGCTTCGGCTCAGTCGCGTGGCTTTCTATGTTCATCACTGGCTGGATTAAGTATGTGAAATATATACTCACCAGCCACTTTATTAGATACAGCTAACAATTGCTTGTTACCACAAATGGCTAATCAGCCAATCACATGGCCACAACTCAATGCATTTAGGCATGTAGAGGTGGTCAAGACAACTTGCTGAAGTGCAGACCGAGCATCAGAATGGAGAAGAAAGGGGATTTAAGGGACTTTGAACGTGGCGCGGTTGTTGGTGCCAGACGGGCTGGTCTGAGTATTTCAGAAACTGCTGATCTACTGGGATTTTCACGCACAACCATCTCTAGGGTTTACAGAGAACGGTCCGAAAAAGAGGAAATATCCAGTGAGCGGTCAGTTGTGTGGACAAAAATGCCTTGTTGATGTGAGAGGTCAGAGGAGAATGGGCAGACTGGTTCCAGATGATAGAAAGGCAACAGTAACTCAAATAACCAACCAAAATCTCTGAAGAGCGTTTCCAACACCTTTTTGAAAGTGTGCCACGAAGAATCAAGGCAGTTCTGAAGGTAAAAGGGGTCCAATCTTTTACTAGCAAGGTGTACCTAATAAAGTGAGTGTGAGTGTAGGATAACTTCACAGCAAGCAAAAAGCATGGTAACTGTGTTACATGTGGTCAGCTTTAGCATCTCATGTGGATCAAGACTGTGAAGAACTTAAATGTCTTCATAAGTCGGCTTCATAAGAACGCACAGCCGCTCTTCTTCTGTGAAGAACTGCCACATGAATGCATGCTCATGTTCTAGCCCATCCTTCACACCTATCCAAATGCTAAGTGACTCCAAAGAGTGTTCTACCACTGATTCAATTCATCAGCAATTTGAATTCTTTGCATAATGTGAGCCGAGTTAATTAACCTACTGACAGATCAATAATTGATCATGGCATGTTTATTTAATGTGATTTAATGGGGATATCAGTAGCCTCACTTAACACACAGGGTGTTTACCACTTAGCGGCAAATGATAAATATGTGATGAGAACATCTCTCAATAATTGAAGAAATCATATGGGATGGCTGGTGATCCATGTCTGCACAGTGATGCAGTAACCCTAGCCTCCGTGACAACTGAGCTGAGAGTCCAGTTTAGAAGGTCCCTGATAGGAGAATTGCAAGTATGCGCTGGTCTCTGGAAGCTTGAGTCAAGGTGGGTAGTGCATTCGAGAGATCAAAGCGTTTCAGCACAGTGGTCTCCCTGCAGCACTGGTGAATGAGTGGCAGTGGAAAGGAGGCCCACTCTCCATGTAATGATGCCCACCAGTCCAGCCTGAGCACCTCTTGTACTGCCAAAGTCAGTTTGTTCAGACTACAGCTACAGTTAGAAAGAGCTGGTCTGGAACAGACAGGGTAAACGCTCTACTTCACATTCGGACTGGCAAACGATGAGTTCATAGAATGTGTATGACTGCTTACTATGGATTATTCTTAAATATGGTGCATTTTTGCTCCATATCTACTTCAGCGGGGGGGGCCCACAGAGGATGTTCGGAGCTCTTGTGTGAATGGTTAAGGTTTCTACAGAAGAGCTTGTCCCTCGTCCATACTAGGCTAAGTCGGTTGTTGACTGAAGTCAGTGTTCCAGAGGCAAGGGTGCATTCTTGCTTTGCCAAAGGCTAAGAGCTTCTTAGCCAAGGGCTATGACCGTCCTTTGCCCTGGGCTAAGATGGGAGAGATGCAGCAAGAGAGGCAGTATAGTTCTGATGGCTGCAACTTAGGGTGGCCTTTTCTGTTCCACAGTATTAGAAAGGTCAGTTATAAAAAAAGGTACCGTTACATGACATTTGTCCAGTTTTTGCTTCTCTCTCTTATGAGAACAACTGTAGGTATGTGCCACAAGTTATCAACAGAAAATCAGAAATCTTCTCACCCATGGTGATCTTAGAAATAAAGGACCTTTCAGTGAATAGCTCTTAAAAGAAACATTTTTCATCCCACATTATTTTGAAACGCCCTCCATATATTATCTATAGATGTTCAAATGATTGCCAAACTATCTGGAGAAACTCAATTGGTTTTCAACAGCTTTAGGGTTAGGATTAATACTAGAGTTATGGTTAGGACCAAGGTTAAACTTAGATTTTGGGTTGAGGTTTGAGTTAGTGCCAGGGCTACAGTTTTAGAAAACTATGGTGGATTTAAACAGAGGGGAACCCTCAGGGCTTTCTAGGCCTTCAGAGAAGGACTAATGCTTTCTGTGAATACATGAATACATGTAGTATGTAAACTCTGCAATACCAAATGAATCTGAGTAGACACAGCTAAGTGAACTGAACTGTAGACCTAAGATTATTAACTTAATGATGAACTGACAGGGGAGGGTTTTATGAGAACAAGCGTCAGCCTTGGCCTACTGGAAGTTCTGGATTCATCACTGGCTTTGAGGACTAGCAGCAGCCTAAATAATGGGTTCCAGTCAGAAATGAAAAACAGAGGCACCTTCCTACCAGTCTTTACTGAAAAAGTTACAAGGTAAAATATATGTTATTATGCATGTTATAAGCTACAAATAAAAGATGAAATGTCTTTTAAACGCTTCAAATGTCTGCGTTTAGTCCAGCCTAAAAAGGTCTATGCCATTTGTGGTTATCTTAGCACTAATACTCTACAAGAACCTAATGCTAGGAATAAACATTAGTGTAGTTGTGATACTTTTCCTCGTCTTCAGATTTAGGGCCTGAATTGAAGGCCTAGCTCTGAAGGTCACAGTTTACCCCAGGATTTAACAGATGTTTAAATTAATTTTAAGTGAATATCAATTAAATGCAAGACAAATATTTACAAAGCATCTGCAAAGGTTTACCCAAAAAAAAAAAACCCTCCATATAATGTAAACCTCTTTCCATGTAGGGGTTTTTCCTTTAACAGCAAATCCAAGAACCATCTGGAATTGTTACGTCTGAGATTATAAACTTTAATCTAAATGCACACTGAAAAACACTTCTTTCTTTGTCTTTGCTTCTTTGCACAGTAGCTACAGTCCACTGTGTTTCCTAGGGTAACATTTCCAAAAGGCTAGCATGTTTATTTTATGATACCAATACCGTAAATCTCTTAGAGTAGGCACAAACAAGGGCTTGGCCGGTGTGCTTGTGCACTGTAAAAGCTGCTGTTTGGGTGGTCTTTTGAAACCGCCATTCTCTTGTGAAGTGTAAGTCAGGCCACAAAAGAAAACAACCGAGTCACAATGAAAACAGTCCGGGCGAAAGCTTCATACACTGCAGTGTGTGTCGCAGTGTAATCATTTTTGAGGGCTATTACGAAAAAATAAAAAACCTCGGGTGCATTCCAGAGGTTTGAAGTCGCTCCATAAAGGCAGTAGATGTCAGCTTGTGAATGCAAATGCGCTAAACATTCAGATGGGTTTCGGACTTTGCTTGGTCCAAAGTGAGGTAATAATATTCCGTGTTAAAGTTTATTGGACCCACTATTTCCATATAGGCTGTCGTGTGTGTTTTTAAAAACCAGACTCTCTCTCTATTAAAGCCTTCATCACATGACTTTATGTGGGATTGCACGGGTACATCTGGGCAGCACATTGGTTTCTACGGTGGCTGGCTGGATTTGGCACCCATCGCAGGCCCATTACTAGCCCAGTCTGCCAGCCCCCAGGAGCCTGAGTGGTGGGCTCGGGGCCAGACCACTCCAGTGTCCCACTCTTACAGCAGCAGCCAGAGGAAGTAGAGAGGCCAATGACCTGAATAAGGGCCTACACTCAACTTGAGCTGGGAAATGTAGTTTATTACAGAAGGCAGGCTTGTGGAGCTGAGAATGGGAGGGGGCGGAGCTTCCTGACTGAATGACTGATGGCAGCTCGCCCTTTATTCTCTCTTTCAAAAGATTACGCATCTTCACCTGCTGATCTAACATGCTTTACAAATGTATATCAGGGGGGTTGTTTGTATAACCAACGACTCCCCTTTAGTTTTTTTTAACAAAGCTTATTGTTGACTGGCTTTAAGTCCACATGCTTGCATTGTGTTGCCTGTGTTGTAGCCCATCAGCCCCCCACCTTGCTTTTGTCTACAGGCCTCAGATGCAGCTCCTGGAAAACAGGTTAGAAAACATCTAGCTTCATTAACACAGCACATCATAAGAGCCCTTGCGTTGAGTTCGTGAATGGCTGAGTCCTACAAGCATGGACTTCGTTTGTAGCTGAGCAGAATGAACTCTTATCCTGAGTGCTTGTTTGATGCGCAATTATGTGTCATTTGATGCTGCGAGGAAGGTTTAATAATATTTTTATACATTGTGTGTCGTGAGTCAAGTAGGGAGAGAATAGAGAAGAGCTCATTCATACCACACACCTATAAATATACAGCGCAGGTATCAAAGCGTTCATCGACATGCAAAAATATACAGTCGTATGCAAAAGTTTGGGCGCCCCTGGTCAAATGTGTTGATTTTCAAAGTGAAAATAAATACACATTCCCTGCTGAGAGCATATTTCTGCACATTTTAATGCACAATTAATGTTCATTTACTAAATTTAACATATTGGGGGCGGGGAGGGGGGGGGGCATAAAATGTGTCCTATGCAAAGGTTATGGCATACTTTATATTTTATGCTTATTTTCCTTCAAACATGTTAAACCCAGTGAACAAACAGAATGTTTGCACTATAATTTTCAGCAAAATTTCATTTTTAAGCTTGTTCCATTTTTACAGTTACTCTTTTACAGCAAAGAGCCCCAGCGCAGAGCACATTTCTAAGCTGAAACTGAAACCTGATTATGTTAATGCACAATAAATATTTATTTACTCATTTTAGCATTTCGGGGTTTAAAAACATAAAATGTGGCCTGTGCAAAAGTTTACACTTTATACTTATGTTTATCTTTTATAGATTTCCATTATGTTAAAATGAAAATGAACCAAATGTGCACTAAAACTTGAATACTTACATTTGCACCGTCTTTATTTTCACTTGGAAACCATGTAAGTTGACGTGGGGTGTTCGAAGTTTACTTGTGAGCATTAACGAAGGTTTAAGTTGATTTTGTGTTTGGTGAACATCCTGAGGTGGCAGGACTTTTACAGGCTAGTTAACCAGTTAGTTAACGAACCAGGTAACGATGCTGTCCATGCTACTGCAAATTTGTATGCAATGTAGTTAAATGGGAAAAAATCCTTCTATTGACCAAATGTGCCTGTCACAACATGTAATATCCTTTTAGGCAGCACAATTAAATTCTGAAGCCACTGATCACCGTGTACCTCTCTATATTTGATATTGATTTGGGCTATTCTCTGATGATTGACCATGCAGAGTGAAAAAGGCAGTGCTGTCAAGCTATTTTCATGTTGTTATGCACTTAATTGCCTCATACCACTCTGATTAAATTCAGCTGGACTCAGGGTGGCCATGGGGGAAGTGGAGAGGGAAGCTAAAACACAGTGCTTCACTCTGATTACACTGAGTTGGGCAAACTGCCAAGTACTGCAGTCAGCCCCTTCACGTAAAATACTGCTCCTCTCAGGACCCGGTAATGCCAGGCTAAGTATCCACGGCCTGTTCAACAAGCAGCACTCTGCCTTGCATATTGCTGGCCATTATCCTGCAGCTTGAACACAAGAGGTGGCGTTATTTCTAAATGCTAAATTCATAAGCAAGCGCTATTTCTATTTCTAAATGTAGTGGATTTATCAAATATTAAAATGTGAAAATGTTAAGGCAAAGTAATCAATTTACCCAGTAGCAATCAAATATGTTTTGTGATATCACTGTAGCCCCAAAATCCCCACTGTCTTAAAACCTGGACCGCATACACGCTGCAGGTATGCATGCACTGCGTGCACATTGTCCTCTTTAAAATATACACCCCCAATCAAAAGACATGCTTTGCTGATTCTCAAGGTGAAAATAGGTGAACACAACTCAAATATGACAATATGGTGCGCATTTTATCTGTTGAGTTTCACATGTTGAAAAAAATAATAAATAAATAAAATAAATAAATAAATAAAATATAAAACATGCAAATACTTTTGCATAGGCCACATTGTATTTATTTATTATTGTTGTTATTTTTTTAAATATGTTTTTTTGTAAATTGTTTTGGTGTTTAAGTGCCTGTCATTTGATCAGGGGTGCCAAATGTTTGCCTACAACTACAGTTACCAAAAAGGGTTCTCTGGAGCAAAACCACAGTTTTTTTTCATTAAAAGAACCTCCACATACTGTAAAGGGTCTCTACCAATAGAGATTTTTTTTGCTATAGAACTGTACCTACTAGCCAAGAGCCAGGAACCTTTCTAACCTATTTTAGCAAATAGGGTTCCATGTAGTACCACAAAAACTCATTTGACTTGAATAACAATATCTGAACCCTTATATATCCTTATATATATATATATATATATATATATATATATATATGCCAGTTGCCCTTTACATTGTTAGTAAATTTCATGAAGAATGGACCAAAAGAAATGACCTACAATTATTTGGAAAAAAGTCTGGTTCCATTGACCTATATCAAAATTAGACCATGTTTTTATGTTTTCCTCTCCTACCATTTTAGAGATACAAGGTTTTGTTCTGATAACAGTGATATATATATATAATCATTACTTTTTACTAAAGAAAACTCTTTGGTGCTTATTTTTATATTATTATGATTATTTACTTTGGAAATTTACTGTGTGTCCATTGTGTGAAAGTTTCTTGATGATTGGCCCAAAAGAAAAACCTAGGATTCCTTATTTCATTGACACAAATTAAAAACAACGAATGTTTTTTTCCTTTCTCCTGAAAAGTTAATATTTTAGAGATACAAAGGTTTGTTCCAAAAAGTGTAATGCTCACAACAAGAAATACACACATAAAAGAAGTAATTGAGTCAGAGCATAGGATAAACAAATAAATATATAAATGAATAAATAAATGAACGCTCTTATAGTATTGGTCCTGTCCGCTGCATTAATGTGTATAATAAATAGCCTGCTTGTTTACTTCAGGTGGTTGTCATGTCATTTTAAACAGTGATTTTTATCACCTAGCTTCATACGTCGTGGCATGTAAATACTGGCTCAAAATATACAGCATGTATTTACCCGGCCATGTGTTCACCATCATTCCCGTGTAGTAATATGTGGCTGTCTGAGCTCCTGCCAGGTCTATAATTAGCCAGGATTATATGACATGAGGAAAAACGTCTTCTTACTTACGTGTAGTAGAGGAGGTTACTGGATTTAGCTGACTAAATTAATGAATTCTGTATCCAGTATGATTGTATAGCACTGTGCAAAGAATTCAGGCACCTGAGAAAATCGTATTTAAAAAGGTAGTTATCAGTGAGTGTTTACTGGCTCTGAAAAACACAAATATAACAAACACAAATTCCAATTGTGATTTTTTTTGTATGACAGTGTTTTTGTTTAGCCATTGCTGAACGTCTGCTCATATCAACCCACTATTATTTGTAGTTATAATCCAGTAGCCAGTCTGGCTCATCGAAAGTGCTGATAGTGGATTAGAACGAATACATATGAAGCTGAAAGCATTTAGAAAAAAACTGGAAACTGCTGCTCATTTAACCAGTTCAAAAGAGGTCCACATTTCTCAAAACAATACATTTTTGTTATGTTTTACTGTATTTATGCTTATTTACACAACATCATACATTGTCTTCATGAGCAAAAGCACATGTACTGCTGAAATAAACCATTTGAAACCATTTGCTCAGGTGCCGTTTGCACAGTACTGTCACACTGGTCCTCAAAAACTGCTGCTTTTTATTAAATGACCACATTGCTTTCTTTGAATATTATAGACAATCTACAAAGATCTTTCCCAGCAATTAGAAATAAAATAACATACAAAAGAATGATTCAATTACATGTTGAAAGGATATTTAAATCTCTACACCAAAATGAAATTTTGAGTAGATTGCGTTCGCTCCTGATGTGAAAACCCTGGAATAAATAACGACATCACCAGCATTATTTTAATAAGCAGTAACCTTCAGTGTGCTCTCTGCAGGGCTCAGGAACCTTTTCTTTCTTGGTGCATGACAGTACTGCGGTTTCAAAGCTGTTGGCAATAACGAGGACCACGAGATGATATGATTCAATTTTATCTTTTTTTTTTTTTTTTTTTTTTTTTTTTTTTACAGAACTGAAGATTTACATCAAAGGGGATACTGTGAGGAGTGCGCATGAAACGTCTCAAACTGTACAGCATTTCTCAACAAGCAGCCTCCCGTAACCATGGAAACATGTACCCTGTTCCCAACACTGTCACATCGCAATGGTTGCAAAGGAAAATCATCATCAAGGCTGAACATGAACAATGGAGCAGTGTGTTATCTGAATTCGCTTGCCCTGTTTACACTGTCTCTCTCCAACTGGTACAAACAGCCACCTGCCTGTGCGTCGTCTTCAGTGCATTTATTCTCTTCGTGTTGAAATATCCGTTAATCAGGTTTCACCTGTACTGCTATTATATCCAGTGGATGCTGAGTGAGGTAAGAGGTTGAAGTAAGATGATGTGAGTCTGATGCATGTTTTTTTTATTGTCTGAGAGAGAGATAGAGATAGAAATAGAGAGAGAGAGAGAGAGAGAGAGAGAGAGAAAGAGCATGTATCTGTGTTTAAATGTGTGCACGGCTACTAAACCATTGTTTTTCTTTTTCTTCAGCGGGCTAAAATACAGATATTCAAAATGCAGTTCATCAGCAATGACAACAAAAAAAAAGGTGGTGTTCGGTTGTCGGTGACTAAATCACAGGATAAGGCACGTGACAGTCAGGCTAAGTTGCGCTGTGTTTTTCGCTTTTCATCTCACAATTATTCACATTATGATCCAGTTTCCTCACATTGACCCCTGGTGCAGTCACATAAATAATAGGTTGAAGTGAGGATGAATTCCCATAAGCTGAGAGCGCTTCTCTCCTCAGTCTCGCGCTGTAAACATAGTTTGGGGGTGGGGTGGGGGTGGGGGGGGGCTGAAAATAAAAATGCAAATCAAGTCTCCTCAATTCTTCCTTCAAAGACAAAAAAAACAACAACAACAACAAAAAAAAATAAAAACATCAACAAATCCTTCAGTAAGGCATGCCCGCCTGTCCGCAATACTCTAAAAGAGGCTCATGGTCAAACGAAAGCCTTTTCTTTCTAGCACAGTTCTCTTTTTTTCTTTCTTTCTTTCTTTTTTTGTCTTGTCCCCCTATTTTCTGTCCTTCAGAAGTTCTTTTTATCATCTCTGGTTTGTGGTTGGACTGACCACAAGTTTTGGGCTTCGTTACCTAATGAAAAGATGCCCATCTAGGACTGGGGAGGTCTGTGACCGTTGCATGTCGCAGTTTGCTGAGGTTTTTTTTTTTGTGCAAGTGGACCAGCTGTACATTACAGCTGCCTGATATGACTGTTTTTACAAGCATTGGTATCAGTGCTAGGATGATGCCTGTACCCACTTATGGGTATGATCTCAACGCAAGGTGGCGATTCTTCCACAACCTAGAATAACAAATAAACTGGTCTCTTCAGAGACCAGAACTGAGAAGATGGGCGGTCTGTAACGTCCTTGCGCTCTGCGGTTTTAGGGCGCTAAATGTGGTGGTCACTGAGGGCCTGGTCGAACGAGCATCAGAAGAGGCTGGTGAGGGTGGTCTGTGAAGGGCTCCGGCACTCGTGGACATCCAGGCTGCCAGGCACAGAGGTCAGTACGGAGGTGACGGTGGGCATGGTGGGGTTGGTAAGGTCTGTCAGTGTGGTGGGAGTGCTCGACGGGCTCATGGAGGCATTGGAAATCTCAGAAGCCGGCCCGGAAGGCGTCCCTCCAGGCAAGTTGGACCCGTCCGAGGCCTTGTCTACGCCCGTGTTCTCCTGTCGCAAGAGGTTCCGCCGGAACTTGGCCCTGGCGTTCTGGAACCAGACCTGCGTTCCGAGACAACGAGAGCAACGTTCCAGCCGTTAATGACAAGCCCGCGAGGGGGATGGAAAGAGAGAGAGGCATTTTGAAAACAGAATGACAAATAAGGACGGAAAAGCGGGCTCATCAAAGCAAATGACTGCTTTGTTTTCTGGCGATGATAATTAGGGCTTTGAGATTTTAGACTCTGCTCGACAATCTCCTTTTATTTTGTTTTGTTTATTTCATTTCTCCCTTTCTTTAGCTCCCCAGATGATTATCTGTCACATTGGTGAGAGAATTGCAGCCTATTTTGCCTCCCCTACTTTCAATGATAGCTGACAAAACAGCTGGGTCTTGATATGAGCCTGGTGTTTTTCAGATCTAGTTTGGAATGGAATGGTTCCTTTCATTTACTTTTCAATTGAACTATGTTCTCATTCTGTAATTTTTGCAAATGAACACCATTCACAGAATAGACAAGGGACCATAGATTGAGCCTTGCTACAATGTGTAGTTTTCTAATAAATAAATTGGTATTTGGTTGGCTTTTGGTGCAGTGAAAGAATCTGTGATCATTTAGTTGCAAGACTGAAGTCTCATGATCACACTGCAAGTGCTCATTAAAATGTTTTTAACTGGAAACGAACTTCTTTGTCTGCTCACAAAAGAAATGAAGTCTAGCGATTGCACAGTCCTATACCAAAGTTTGAAAACCTCTGGTCATAAAAGTTTGATTTTCTAAGTGAAAGTGAGTTCACGCAGCCTCCATCCTCCACCCAATTTTAGCGGCCAATTCCCACACATATTCTGAGTTTAATACGCTGGGGGGGAGCCACATAGAAGATAAACTGTGCCAAAACTTTTGCACAGACCACAATTTGTGTTTATTTATTTATTTCAATGTTCAGCAAACAAACAGTGACTGCGAATTGAAATGCGCCGACTCTGGAGAGGATTTTCAGTAACGTCAATAAAACGTCGTTTGACCAGGGGTGCCAAAACTTTTGCACAAGACCGCTTAATCTGCCTTGCAAACAACAGGGCTGAACACAGACCACCTCTTACCTGAAGTACACGCTTGGTAAGACCTGTTTTCTGGGCCAGCTGTTTCAGGTCCTTGGCATCAGGGTTGTGGTTGATGGCGAAATAGGACTTCATGGTTCTGAGCTGGTGGTGCTTGAAGGAGGTCCTCATGCGCTTGGTCTTCTGGCCAGAGCTGTACTGGGAGTCTCTGTCCATGGGATCCCCATCGTTCTCATTACAGCTCAGCGCTGTTCGGAGGGAAACTCGTGTCAGTAACTCATTATACTGAATGAAGGCAAAGCTGAGCTGCACTGGAGCAGCATCAGTGCTGATGAAATGTGGGTCTCAGAATCTCATAGGTGGGGATGTGAACAAATGCGGTGTGCTAACAACAAATAGATTAGATGCACAGAGCAGTCTTAGCGTGCCCATTTAAATGAGATACACTCAACTATCACAATATGGTCCTGGGCCATTTCCCAGCCAGCTCCCTCTCTGAGCTCACCATAAATCTCTACCGGAGCACAATCAATTGTGTTGACAGTGCATTCAATACTTTCTCAGCTTCTATAGCAGCATGGCTCGAATAAAGAGGCGCCGTTTTGAGATCTTTTCCTCTATTTATTTATTTTTATTTCCCTCTCTTTCACATTTCTTCTGGCCCTTCGGCTAAATTATTGCATATATATATATTGCTCCACTACCTGGATTTCAATCACCGTTTGCATGCTTCTGCTTAAACGTGACACAGTGAGAATAAAACCCTATTTCTTAGACTGTTTATCCAAAAACAACGTTTATTCTCCAACATGTTTCTTTGATTGGACGTCATTAAGCAGCGTAACGAATAAGATCTAATACGTTTCATTTTAGACGAATTCAAGCACAATATATATATATATATATATATATATATATATATATATATATATATATATATATATATATATATATATATATATGACGTACCTTAGAGTCAGTAAATAGTGCTCACATTTTAGATGTTTTTATCGCGCGGGTTTCTCTTGGCTAGTAGTAAAGCGTGTGTTTTTTCTTTGAGATAATATCTATGCACAGAATGGTGGGCTCGCCAGTCCCTTTCTTGGCAGAAGAGGAAGTGTTGCTAGACGCATGACAGTTCGGGAATTCTGTTTTCTCTGACAACTACAAATATTACTCATTGAAAATCGTCTGATCAACACTTCGGATAATTAACCTTTAATGCGTTCAGCGCCGCACATGGCGAGCAAATGCTTTTCTTTTTCTTTTTTTTTTTCTTTCCTGCTCTTCTTCTTTTCCTAACCCACGTGAAGCTGGCCACTGATACGCGCGAGCGTCCTTTTAATGCAGCCCAGTGAGACGAATCTGTTTTGCTCAGTCCAGTTCTCCTCCTGCTCGTCTGGGACGGCAGCTTTTTTGACGAAGCTCCACGTTTTGTGCCCTTTTCCTCCTCGGCGCTGCTGTTCGCTCTGCGACCTGAGGGGGGCAGCGGAGAGCCGAAGCGTGAGCGCTCCAGCGGTACCTGCCATCAAATGCGCGCCCGAGGCGCCGCGCGATGATTTAACAGGGCTTAGCGCTTCTTTGATATCCCAGCGTTCACTGTATTGACTGTGGAATTCCGGGCTGATCCCGAACTTCGTTTGGGAAGTTGCGCTGGAAGTTCAGCCGCAGCGGAACGAGACGTGGAGAAGCTGGAAGCTCTCCAGGTTTAAGAGAGCCGGGACCAAAAGATCCAAGCCGGAAAACAAGGCTCTGAAACGGGCCTGAATGTCCAGCACCTTGAACGGCCTGGGCCTGTCAATCACTCAGAACAGCCAATGGAAATTGACTTATTTATTTATTTATTTATTTATTTAGCCTGTGTAGTCCCCCGCACAGCCCCCCCCCCCCCCCCACTACCCATTATGATAGATACGACCCATGTTTTGCAATATGTAAACAATATTTTGATTTCAATTAAACTCCTCCCCCCTCCCTCCTCCCCCTCCCCCTCCTCCTCCTCCTCTTCCTCCTCTCCTTTTTCCTTCCTTTTCTCCTTTTGTTTGAACTACTTCGCTTCGTGTGATGTAAAGTAAAAGACTGTTTAATTATGATTTTTGCGTCTTATAATTCGCAACAGAATGAAATCGCCTGACTCTCTGCGTTAATGCTGAAACCTCGGCGTTATTTCGGGATTTCGGGCTCGTGATTAAACGAGCGCTCAAGACACTGAAGCATTCGCCAGTCTGTGCGAAAAAAGGGGACAAATGAATTAGCTTATGTCTGAAAAACTTTAATCCCTCTCTCTCTCTCTCTCTCTCTCTCTCTCTCTCTCTCTCTCTCTCTCTCTGTCTCTCTCTCTCTCTCTCTCTCTCTCTCTCTCTCTCTCTCTCTCTCTCTCTGTCTCTCTCTCTCTCTCTCTCTCTCTCTCTCTCTCTCTCTCTCTCTCTCTCTCTCTCTCTCTCTCTCACCCCTTTCACATCTTTTTAATCTTCCAGGGGTCTCGACTTGTATCTAAGCCATTTTCCACTTGTCAGTCCGCGTACTCGTCATCATTGCTCTGCTTTGGTCCTCTAAAGGCTCTCGGAGGGTCCGGGGGTGGCCGAGTGGACGAATCGCGCTCAACTCCACCAAACTTTCCCCTCACCGCGATCATTTCGGCCCTCTGACGCGTCTGAATGTGAAACATTTACAGGACTGCAGTAATCCGGAGTTTTACCCAATCCCGACGTTTTCTCCTGTTTTCAGTCCACAAAAATCCAAAGTCCGTGTTTCACATTTAGGAAATTACGCGCCAGTAACCGCGTTAAAGCTTCCTGACCAGTTACGAACGTCGTCGCAATTAACGACGTTTCCACTGTGACGTTTTTTTATTATTTATTATTCCAAATCCTGTTTAATAAATATTAATGACGCACATTTTATTCGATCCCACTTAAAACCGTTTTTTTTCGGCCAATCAACAAAAACTATTCGTTTAATTCGCCTGTAATTTTAACACCGTTTAGGTTCATTTATTTTTGCTCATTCCAGCCGGTTAATTTACATCATCATTCTCATGAATAAGGCAGGGACCCAACACTGACTGTTCATCTGAAATAACGTCCAGCCGCTTTGCCAGCCTCATATTCCTCTTTTCTCCCGCCAAAAAACCCTACAGTCTCAGGCTCGTCACTCGGTTACATTTATCACTCAAACGAACGAGTTTCATAATGAGTGATTTTCGTAAACGTGGGAACCATATACACTCCAGCGCTTACCATTGGCCATCGAAACACTAAGGCAACGCTACTGACCTTAAAAGAGTATGGTAAAAGTAACACCATTGATTTAAAATAAATCAACATATATAAATATATATATATATATATATATATATATATATATATATATATATATATATATATATATATTATATATATATATACATATATATATAAAACACTGCTGGCTATAAAAATAATATATTAAAGGAAACACTGTTTACTTACAGAAAAAAATAATACTGCATAATAAAGTAAACACAGCTGACATAAAAAATATATTAAAGGAAACACCGTTAACTTTAAAAATAATATATTGATTAAAAAAACGGTATAGTGAAGGAATCACCACTGACTTTAAAAACAATATATTAAAGGAAACAATGCTGACTTAAAGAAAATAGTGCAGTAAAGGAAACACTACTGACTTGAAGAAAATAGTGCAATAAAGGAAACAATACTGACTTGAAGAAAATAGTGCAGTAAAGGAAACACTACTGACTTAAAGAAATTAGTGCAGTAAAGGAAACACTACTGACTTAAAAAAATTAGTACAGTAAAGGGAACACTACTGACTTAAAGAAAATAGTGCAGTAAAGGAAACACTACTGACTTAAAAAAATTAGTACAGTAAAGGGAACACTACTGACTTAAAGAAAATAGTGCAGTAAAGGAAACACTACTGACTTAAAGAAATTAGTGCAGTAAAGGAAACACTACTGACTTAAAGAAATTAGTGCAGTAAAGGAAACACTACTGACTTAAAAAAATTAGTACAGTAAAGGGAACACTACTGACTTAAAGAAAATAGTGCAGTAAAGGAAACACTACTGACTTAAAGAAAATAGTGCAGTAAAGGGAACATTACTGACTTAAAGAAAATAGTGCAGTAAAGGAAACACAGCTGACTTAAAAGATTAGTGCAGTAAAGGAAACACTACTGACAAAGAAATTAGTGCAGTAAAGGGAACACTACTGACTTAAAAAATTAGTGCAGTAAAGGAAACACTACTGACTTAAAAAATTAGTGCAGTAAAGGAAACACTACTGACTTAAAAAAATTACTGCAGTAAAGGGAACACCGCTGACTTAAAGAAAATAGTGCAGTAAAGGAAACACTACTGACTTAAAGAAAATAGTGCAGTAAAGGAAACACAACTGACTTTAAAAAATTAGTGCAGTAAAGGAAACACTACTGACTTAAAGAAAATTAGTGCAGTAAAGGAAACACTACTGACAAAGAAATTAGTGCAGTAAAGGAAACACTACTGACTTAAAGAAAATAGTGCAGTAAAGGGAACACCACTGACTTAAAAAAATTAGTGCAGTAAAGGAAACACTACTGACAAAGAAATTAGTGCAGTAAAGGAAACACCACTGACTTAAAGAAATTAGTGCAGTAAAGGAAACACTACTGACTTAAAGAAAATAGTGCAGTAAAGGAAACACTACTGACGTAAAGAAATTAGTGCAGTAAAGGAAACACTACTGACTTAAAAATTAGTGCAGTAAACGAAATACTGCTGATTTAAAGAAGTTAGTACAATAAAGGAAACATTACTGACTTAAAGAAATTAGTGCAGCAAAGGAAACACCACTGACTTAAAGAAATTAGTGCAGTAAAGGGAACACTACTGACTTGAAGAAATTAGTGCAGTAAAGGAAACACCACTGACTTAAAGAAATTAGTGCAGTAAAGGAAACACTACTGACTTAAAGAAATTAGTGCAGTAAAGGAAGCACTACTGATGTAAAGAAATTAGTGCAGTAAAGGAAACACTACTGACTTAAAAATTAGTGCAGTAAACGAAATACTGCTGATTTAAAGAAGTTAGTACAATAAAGGAAACATTACTGACTTAAAGAAATTAGTGCAGCAAAGGAAACACTACTGACTTAAAGAAATTAGTGCAGTAAAGGGAACACTACTGACTTGAAGAAATTAGTGCAGTAAAGGAAACACTACTGACTTGAAGAAAATAGTGCAGTAAAGGAAACACTACTGACTTATAGAAATTAGTGCAGTAAAGGAAACACTACTGACGTAAAGAAATTAGTGCAGTAAAGGAAACACTACTGACTTAAAAATTAGTGCAGTAAACGAAATACTGCTGATTTAAAGAAGTTAGTACAATAAAGGAAACATTACTGACTTAAAGAAATTAGTGCAGCAAAGGAAACACTACTGACTTAAACAAATTAGTGCAGTAAAGGAAACACTACTGACGTAAAGAAAATAGTGCAGTAAAGGGAACACCACTGACTTAAAAAAATTAGTGCAGTAAAGGAAACACTACTGACAAAGAAATTAGTGCAGTAAAGGAAACACCACTGACTTAAAGAAATTAGTGCAGTAAAGGAAACACTACTGACTTAAAGAAAATAGTGCAGTAAAGGAAACACTACTGACGTAAAGAAATTAGTGCAGTAAAGGAAACACTACTGACTTAAAAATTAGTGCAGTAAACGAAATACTGCTGATTTAAAGAAGTTAGTACAATAAAGGAAACATTACTGACTTAAAGAAATTAGTGCAGCAAAGGAAACACCACTGACTTAAAGAAATTAGTGCAGTAAAGGGAACACTACTGACTTGAAGAAATTAGTGCAGTAAAGGAAACACCACTGACTTAAAGAAATTAGTGCAGTAAAGGAAACACTACTGACTTAAAGAAATTAGTGCAGTAAAGGAAACACTACTGACTTAAAGAAATTAGTGCAGTAAAGGAAGCACTACTGACGTAAAGAAATTAGTGCAGTAAAGGAAACACTACTGACTTAAAAATTAGTGCAGTAAACGAAATACTGCTGATTTAAAGAAGTTAGTACAATAAAGGAAACATTACTGACTTGAAGAAATTAGTGCAGTAAAGGAAACACTACTGACTTATAGAAATTAGTGCAGTAAAGGAAACACTACTGACGTAAAGAAATTAGTGCAGTAAAGGAAACACTACTGACTTAAAAATTAGTGCAGTAAACGAAATACTGCTGATTTAAAGAAGTTAGTACAATAAAGGAAACATTACTGACTTAAAGAAATTAGTGCAGCAAAGGAAACACTACTGACTTAAACAAATTAGTGCAGTAAAGGAAACACTACTGACGTAAAGAAATTAGTGCAGTAAAGTGAACACTACTGACTTAAACAAATTAGTGCAGTAAAGGGAACACTACTGACAAAGAAATTAGTGCAGTAAAGGAAACACTACTGACTTAAAGAAAATAGTGCAGTAAAGGAAACACTACTGATTTAAAGAAAATAGTGCA